>NW_010258721.1:18848-20030 GCF_000690775.1 Eurypyga helias
GGTAACCAGGCAGCCGAGACGCGCGAACCTCTCGGCAGTGGGAAAACGCACCGGCGTGACTGAACAGGGATGGGAATGCCCTTCCCGGGGAACACCGTGGTGACTCGGCCACGTTCCGTGACTGGAGTTTGGGTGGGTTTCTCGCCTGCTCGGTAAAGGAACAGAGAAAAATGACCAATCGTGACCTCTAGTGGACGCAGCGCGCAGTAACCACGGCCGGGTTCCCATCGCGGCAGCGCGCACGCTTGGTCTGAGCCCCGTCCGAGCATTTCCTATTAGAATGTTGACAAATACGGTTAAAACAATAGTGCTTCATCGCATTCCCCTCTGGTTTTCACTACACGATCGGACGACTCTCCGTTTATTTTGATACACCAAAAGGCGCCTCGCAGATCTCAGCTGGGAAAGCGACGTGGCAGCAACAACAAACCCCTAAAGCCAAGTACACGTAGGCAGAGCATCAGGAAACGGGGACGGGAAATCACTGCCTTAACCTGGATGACCTTTTTCCAGGCACAGCGCTCGAGCGGCCACTCTTTGGCACAAGTTTCCAAAGGATATACCCACCGGCCTGCTCTCCTGGCAGACGGAGGCACACTGGCATCTGGAAGCGGCTCACTGAAAGGGAGAGCTGCACCTTGGGTGGTTTTACCCCAGGATGCTCCAGATGTTACTACGCCTAGAAGACACCTCAGCCTGGAGAATTGCCGGGTTAGGGTAAAACCCACACGAATTTTAAAAAAAAATCAGTAGTGGAAACGAAGAATTCTCTGTACGTGGTGCAACCAAGTGAAATGAAAGCTTTGGGAAGCAGACAGGGTGGTGCCAGCTGCCGGGTGTTTCAACGGTGTGGGGCACAGGGAGGTGGGAAGCAGAATAGACACGAGCCTGGGGCAGGCAGGCGCAGGGAAGAAGGGTCCATCTGAGGCACCTCACTCCTCCTCCTGTCCACACACTCTCTGAGGAGGAAAAAGAGAAGGGTCTCCGTATCCAGATTTGCAGGGGGGAAGGGGGCACACTGGAAAGAAACCGGCGTTTGGCAGGAGCTGGCCGGGCTGGCTCCGGCAGGAGGGACCGCGGCGAGCGGGATGGGAGCGCCGGGCGCTGGCAGCCGGCTGCCGGGAACAGAAGCGGGTGGTGCCGTTCTCAGCAGCTTCACTCCAGCTCTCTTTTTTTTGGGAA
>NW_010258722.1:0-8779 GCF_000690775.1 Eurypyga helias
AGGCAGTTTGATCATCTCCCATTGCTGTCCTGGCTCTTCCCTTACACTGTGGGAGGGATAATTAGGGAGTTCTTTGAGACTTTGGCACATCTATGATGGTATGTGCCCTTTGTGCAGTGCAATCATGCTAATTCTCCTGCTAAAATGCCTTCTGTACCAGGGAGGTGAGGACTGGAGGGCCTGCAGTACCTCCTCTTTGACAATATATAATACAGCCAGACCCTTTGTGGAACAATACAGCTTGCAGGTACACATCTTACTTCTACCCCCCCAAAAAACATCACTTTGAAATACATAAACCCCAGCATGCCAGGATTTCGAACAATGCTAGCTTTCCTTTGGGAGTGCTACTTCCGGCAGCGCTTATTGTTTATGTACCCATATGCACCCACGGAATTTTGTTCTAAGGAAGCAGTAAACAGCATCACTCATTAAAGCCTGTCTGGCTTTAATGAGACAGCATGGCACTCCATCATTTCCCAAGAAATCCTTACGCAGCAGCAGGGGTTTTTTCTGTTGTCAGTAACTTTCCTGGCATGCAATGTACTGCGGCAAGCAAACCTCCAAGCATCACTGCTTTTGTGACCACCGGTGTACAGGAAAGAAGGAAGAAGACTACAACCAAGATTGCTTTGGTGCTTGTGCTTTAGCTAATCCTTCCTTTCAGAAGTTGCTGGACACTTGCCTGAGTCAGGATCTCCTCTCCTGACACAAATTAGACAGAGGGTGGGAGAGCCATGATACAATTCTTACATTTTAATCCAAATGTTTACACTTGTTATAATAAAATTAAAAATGAGTTTACAACTTGCTATCTCAAGCTGCAAAGGAGCTTTCTTTAAGCAGTAAGTGCTGGCTGGACACTCACATTCAAGGATCCTTTTACAAATTGGAACATATTCAAAATAGGGAATGTTGAAAGTGCTAGAGGCAAATCCGGTGGTCAAATTCAACAAAGCTGCCTGAACTGAAACCAGTGGGGTTTGCCCTATGCCTTCTGGGAGGTATAATGCAGAAGACCCAAAAATAGATCCCCAAGCCCCAGGGTGCTTTGGTAAGTATGCCTAAATGAGCTAATGCTTCAGCTTTTATGATTGTTTGGCTGTTTTCATCAGCTAAGGGAGAAATGAAAAGCAAAGCAGTGTGAGAGACAGTTGCTAACTGTAATAGCTGTCTCAAGTGGAGTGTGTTTAGTGGGAAGGAATAGGAAGGAGAACTCCTTTAGTTAACAGAACTGCATTTCCCAACTCTGTAACTTTATTCATCTGTTCTAAAATTTGCTCATTTGGTGCTGTCACTAAAAATAACATGCCTTTTTGTATCTGATTAGCGTGAGGCGAGAGAACATGCTGGGACACCACACATTTCTCTACCAAATAGAAATCCTGCAAGAGGAAGCAGAAATATCAAAATTCAAAAATACCACACTTCCATCAGCATTGCCTCCACACATCAGAAGGGGAAATTGCAAAGGTGTTTTCCTCTTTTCATGTACCTCAGGCGCCCTGTACAGAAGTCTGAGTGGAGGTTTATGTCCAAAGGGGCGAGATGCCTCTTTTTCAGTGTGCTTCTATAAACATAAATATCATAAACATCTTCTCTCTTGCATTCAAACCCCATCAGCTGTTCTGAAGACAATTGTCACCTATCCATCAGCTGCATTATGTCTGTGTGAGGCGCCATGGTTCTCACAGGTCTGAGGGAAACTCTGGCTGCTTTGACGGACTTACCTGTCCCCAGACTGGAGATAATTTCAAGGTCTTGAAAGCTATTGGCTTCTAATATTGCCTGTGGCAGCTTCAGGGTGAAGGGCAGCAGATCTCTGTAAAAAGAAACACAGTGAAAAAAACAAAAAAAGAATAAAGCCCATAATTGTTAGGAACTCCAGATTTTACTGTTGGTTTTAGTGACTGAATTGGTTCATGATTTCAGCCGTGTTCTGCAAAGTCCTGGATGTTGTCAAAGGAAGATCTCACAGACAGTAAGGCATCATGGACGTGGTGCCGTCGTGGGTTGCTCTGACTTCACAAGGGATCACCAGCTCCTGTGGCGATTCTTCATGCCATGCTGCTGGCTTAATCACTGCACCTTGGCTTCCTCCTCCAAAACCAGAAGGAACCTCAGGGTTCCTCAGGGGTGGAACTTCACCTCAGGGGAGGCCACAAGGGTTGAAGTACCTTCCTGGGAAAAGTGAGGTGTTGCAAAGGGTAATTATTGTAACTAGAAAAGCCATTCTGTCTGGTGTGGAGGGGATTTACAGTCCCGTTTCTTTCTGTTTACCCTTCTCTCCTCACCCTGCTTCCTCTTTCAAAAATCAGTGTAAGTGTAAGGCATGGGGGCACGGCAAGACACAGTGGGATTAGGGAAGGAAGACCCCTCCCGGGGAAGTGTCTGACAAAGGTGAAGTGCTGCATGATGCTGAGAAAACACATATATGCCTCCACTCTGCTCTCAGACTTCTGACTGCTTGGTTTCTACAAAGATGCTGTATTTTTACTGAAAAGAAGATGCACTTTTTCAGGTGACGTTAGTTGATATCACTGAAACACACCTTAAGTTCACATAGTTTAACGGAGGTCTTGGGTTGGTGGTGAGCTGTTCAGGTTTGCCTCTTGCCCAACGACAATAGGATAAACCTGTTCCTACCTTAATTCCCATTCTAACTAGGACTAGAAAAGCCAGGGATAATAGTCCCTAAGAGGCAGCAAGGAATGATGCAGGGTCATTTTACACATTAAATATGTAACAAAATGTTCTGCAAGCTGCAGGAAATGATGTTAGAAAAGATTCCCTTGTGAGTAGGTGGTCTCTGCTATACAAACACACCCCCTCCAAAAATGTGTGTGACTGCAGACCTGGGGAGGACCCATCTGTTGACAGATGAATGCAGGAGAGCGATTTCTGCCCTTATTAACAGACATGTACCTTTACTGATGTACTGTGTACTCCATGGGCTCTCTGTGCACCACTGAGCACCCTGTTGTCACACTGTTTGACATAAACTGAGGTGATCCTGGGATTTTTTTTTTTTTTATGGTAGGTATCAGGTTTAAAAGAGGAAGAGGGTCCATAGACCTTCTGCTTTGTTTGCTTGTTGTTGTTATATGCATAAGTAGTTCCCTTTTTTTTGTTTGTTTTGGTTTGGGTTTTTTTAGAAAAATATATCTAAAAATCAGGAAAAATTAAGACATTACCCTAATAGAAAAAAGTCTGGTTTTATTCATGGGGCAGCATCTTGCAAAGAAGCCACTGAGTCACCTGTTACTTACAGGTGTTATTTTTTTGTGATCTAAAGTAATCTACCCAGGACAAACTTTCTTTTGAGAAGGGCCTGTCAACCCTGATAAGCTTTTTTCAGCTATTTATAGACAACTGTTTACTACAGCCCTGAGAACAGGCCTCTCCACTCACCATCACGGAGAGCTCTTACAAGCTGCCAGCAAATGGTAGGTCAGTTCCCAAGCAGCCTTTTTATTACCTGCTTCTCTCAGAAAATTATTCCCCACTTACCTTGTCTTTTTGACAGCAACCTGAGAAAACACATAAATGATGTGAATGTGTATTTGACACCCAAAAGTGATATGTATAACAGGAACTAATGGAAAAGCTTTTCTTTCTTTCTCTCAAGCATGATCCTTTCTGCAGGAAAGCAGAAGTGAGCAGATTTTCCCTCCTACCAGTCTTTTGTCCAGAAATGTCCAGTTCTTGTTTGCATTTGGCCTCTTCTTTGCTCCTTTGGTAAGACAGAAATATTTTCAGCTCAGCTGGCCGCAGAAGTGGCCCCCAAAATAGGGTATTACAGGCTGGGTGAGCTGCAGCACGCTGTGTCATACCATAGATAGACTGTTCTTATTCTGTCACCCAACCCAGTCACTAACGTGACTGCCCTGTAAACGTATCCTGAATCTGCTTTCCCCTCTTAAATGGAAATAACTACTTGCAGAGAAATCCAAGTTTATATAGGGGAGGTCAAATGTTTACGTCCAACTCGAAGCCAGGCCTGCTGCAGCAGGAAAGAGCAGGTTGTGGAGGTATCGCTGCAGTGTGCTTAGCACAAACGCACAGATCAGTGGAGACTGCAGGCACACAGCTTTAATTACACAGAGGGAGTCATCAGCTGCTGATCAAGCCCTGCTCTAATGAAAATGACCTTACAGGTCTTATTCCCCAGCTCTGTGCTCACTATGTTTGGTATTTCTGTGCTGAGCAACCAATCAAGGGCTGTTCTTTGTAGCTTTTTTTTTTATTTTTAAATTTTGGCTGAAGAACAGAAACTGTTTCAGGACTACTCTCCTTGACAGATTCCCTGTAGATGACTTAGTGCTCTGAGTCTACCACAGGCAACAGTCCTCTAGCAAGTTTGCTAAGTCGCTGGCAGGTGTGTGTGGATGCTTAAAGCTACTTTTAATAAGAGGTGATTAAAGTGGGGAGGTTTTTTCTCTCCACCCTGCTAGCCCCAGGTCCTGTGCTTCTGTCCTTTTTGGGTGCAACCCTATGGGCCTTCCTCAGGCAAAGCTTCTACCTTCAGGGACAGCTGTGGTGATGGTGTGACTGTCTAGAAACTGTGTGATATAGCCCCATCATAGACACCAACATATGCAATACCTCCTGGTCTGGCAGGTTAGAGGAAACCAGAGGAAACAGCTGGGGCTGCGCTGTGACTGGGAAAGGCAGTCCAGAGGGGAGAGCGAAGTGACCCCTCCAAGGAAGCAATGAGTCCAACTCACCTACTGACGCAGTAGAAAGCAACCAGTTTGAAGACATCCTCAAATACAAGGACAGATCCTTCCAGGTACAGGACTGATGAAAAAAAAAGCAAAAAAGACAGTCAACAACTGTTTCCTCTGAGCTGTATGGTAAAAAAAGCTGGTGGGTTTGGCTCACACATCTTGCATGCTGTGGTTGTCCAGTACTTGTGTGGATTAATATGAAGCATAAAGAACTGGCTTCAGATGGCCAAACACAATGAGGTTCTTCAGGGAAACACTAGAGAAGAAATGTCTCAGCCTGGCTTTCTGACAGGTTAGCTCAAGATACCGGAGTGTTGTGACAGCAATAGAAACAATGGGAAGAAAAAAACCCAGGTCACAGCCAAAGGGTTCATTACAAGCCCATCTATCTCTAAGGACCTGCAGATCCTCAATACAGATGGGGCTGACCTTGGCTGACCTTGTGAATCTCCATGCTGGAATCTGATTTGGTCTGGATGGACAAAGCGCTTTGAAGTAAAAAAACATAGAAATTACTTTTTTGTTCCTATGTGTGTGGGCTCTGACCTGGGTCACGCAGGCAGTATGAGCACAGCCTATTTGTATCTCCCCTGTCTTCTCCCATTGTGTTGTACAGCGACAGCACTTTCCTTTAAGTGGCAAAATACAATCTACACCACACTGCAGAGCTCTTCAAGATGACCTCCTTTATAACAGCATGCTATGGCATTGTGTAGCCCAAATCTCACATGTTATTATAGCACTTTTGACTGCTAAGCTAGAAAAAAATCACCAGCTAGTAAAGAGAATCTCACATTGACCAATTACCCAAGGCAGAGAGAAAGATCTGCAAGAGAGAGATCTCCATCTCTGCATCTGCTTTATAGTCTCACAAATTGTCTGTGCCCATATGTACACAACACACCATGACAGAGACTGATAAGTTTAAGGCAGTCTGTGGCGGTTTCTCAAAAATGCCCTCTTACTGGTGGGGAGAGCTGAAGCCCCAGAGATGCACCATCCCTGCCCAGAGCCCTCCGGAAGCAGCACCAGCTCAAACCCACACAGCAGTGCCCGCAGCTGCTCAGCATCTGCCTTCACTCTGTTCTCTAGCCCACAGTTCAGAGCAGTGGACACGAAGCTGTTATGATTCTGTCTCTGTCTGCCATGACGGATGGCCCTGTGGAACGTCGCCAGCTCCTTGCCCTGTCTGCCTGGTTGTTAGGAGGGAGGGAGACATCCACCTGGCTCTCCTCTCCCCCAGCTCCATGCACCGGCTCCAGCCAGCAGAGAATCCCACTGGAAGGAAATGCTCCAGCTTGTCTCTTGTTCAGCTTCACAGTTCATTCCCCAAACAAGGCATTTCCTCCTTTTACTTCTCCCTCTGTCCTAGCCCAGGCCCTGCAGGTTGCTATTTTGGGGCTGAATACCTCAATGTTGGCATTTTTTAAAGTGGCAAAGGCCATATAATTCTCAGAAGTCATTCCTAACAACAATTTGTGTTGGATCAGCACAAACAGATCAACCTCAGTGTGCGCACTGATACCAGGCTGCAACACAGAGTTTAAGACATATTTTCAGCAAAATAATCCTTTTCCCTCACTTTTCTCCCACAACTGCAAAAGTAAGTACTCAGCAAGTTTTTTCTTTTTCCTTAGTAAGAATCGTGTTTCAGTCAAGGATTTTCATTAAACATTTATCATGAACAATTTCTATAGTTTGAAATCCATCTGCTTCACAGCTCTGACACAGGAAACAAAGACAAAACCCAGCGCTGTTCCAGAGAATTAACCAAAACCCAAGAGGATGAACTTGCTCAGATCTCTGGCAATTAAATAAAGCCCTTTGTGCGGATGACAGTTTCAAGGACTGTTTCTGTTAAGAACCACATGTTCACTTTGGCATCCTGAGTTGCAGGTGTACGTAGGAGAGCAGGCTGCACCTGTACGTGTTTACAGACATGAGCAGATCACTTGGATTGGGACTAATGATTGTTTCCGTGCCAGGAAGCTCTGCCGCTTGGGAGCTTGAATTTTAGACAAAAGGATATTAGTTCGAGCCCCTCAGTGTCAGGAGTATCCACACAGAAGTGTCATGTCACCATACAGCTACTCCTCCTCCCACTTACAGTTAAATAGCAAAACCCATCACAGATCGTCAGGAATTGTATAGCTAAAGCAGTCTGGGTACCAAAGCTGCTGGAGCTTAAGGAGAGGAGTTTTCAGGAGGTGGTGTATGGAAACTGGATTTTCCCTGCAACTGTATCTGCCAACAGGCTGGAGACACAGGGTAACGGGTTTAAATTGAAAGTGGGGAGGTTTAGATTAGATATCAGGAAAAAATTCTTCACAGAGAGGGTGGTGAGGCACTGGAACAGGTTGCCCAGAGAAGCTGTGGATACCCCATCCCTGGAAGTGTTCAAGGCCAGGCTGGATGAGGCTTTGAGCAACCTGGTCTAGTGGAAGGTGTCCCTGCCCATGGCAGGGGGGTTGGAACGAGATGGTCCTTAATGTCCCTCCCAACCCAAACCCTTCTATGACTCTCATTCTTTGATTCATCACAGAGAGACCCACAGGTCTGCTGGGACATTTTTAGGGTGGCCTGCAAACAAACAAGAACAGAAAAACACTGCTTTAAATGGATCATTACTCAAGCACCATCAGGACCAATACTCTGCCCAACATTTATTCTGAATAGTAACAGTGCCGACCAGCCTGCAAAGGGCTACTGTGGCCACTGGGACCCACTCCCAGCACAGCACACATGGGGAAAAACTTGCAGTCTTGTGGGAAAGGCCTTCCCTGGGATAAAATTGTAACACCACAGGCCTCTGACCACCAACAGACCGCCAGCAGCCATCACGGACAGACAGCGCTTCCTGACTGCTTTGCTGCCAGGTGGCAGACGATGCATTCGGCATAGGAATTTCTCATGTGGGAATGGCTGTCATTGGCTTGTGAAGTCCATTAAGTGGGTCCTGCTGCATGTTTCTGATTCTTGGAGATATGCAGAAAACAGCACGCTTGTACAGCTCTGGTGGCTGTTGGGTAATGTATTTCCCTCCTCAGAGCCATTACTTCCCTCAAGGCACCCTGCTCTGAGGAGACAGTCAGGAAGAGGTGCTTTCTTTGGCTGTGGATGTGCTGTGGGCAGCTGGGGACATTTCGCTGACATGAGCAATGCTGCTCAGGGAAGGATCACCATGTTGCCATTTATAGGAACTTTTGCAAAAGCTACAAGCAGACACTTTTCTGGCAGACTGATGTAATCTTACTGAAAACTGCAGAGGCAAAATTCACCTTTCCTGGGCTCACAAAACAACACCCAGCGCACCTGAAGAGCAAGGAAATCTCCATGTCACACCAGAACTGTGGCAGGATGTCAAAAATAGGCTGGGCTCTGTAAGCCAAACATACTGCCATGGCATTTTGAGTTTTACCTAATATTTAGAAGCCCACAGAAAAAAGCCACCTTCAGGAAAAAAAAAAGGTGCAGTGTTCAGATTAATGGGCAAATTTGAGCTGTCTGAAACAAAAATATCAGAATATTCTGAATTTTTTTTTTATGGGTGATGGAAGCATTAGTAACAGAAATTTGGGATTCAATGTGGAGCATACCCTGTGTACTGTCACTGAGTAAGTGAAATGGACATGGACAGGTTATGAACTGCTATAAACATTTATGATTGTCTCATATCTCCCTTTACTACAGCAACATGCTCTGAAAAGAGGGCTGGAGCACCTCTCCTATGACGAAAGGCTGCGAGAATTGGGCTTGTTCAGCCTGGAGAAGAGGAGGCTCCGAGGAGACCTCATTGCAGCTTTCCAGTATCTGAAGGGGGCCTACAAGGGGACTGGGAGAGGACTTTTTACAAGAGCCTGTAGTGATAGGACAAGGGGTAATGGGTATAAATTGAAATCAGGGAGGGTAATGGGTAATGGGTATAAATTGACAAGGGTCAATTTATAAGGGACAAGGGGTAATGGGTATAAATTGAAATCATCTAATCTTCCTGATTAGATGTCAGGAAGAAATTCTTCACAGAGAGGGTGGTGAGGCACTGGAACAGG
>NW_010258722.1:8810-31366 GCF_000690775.1 Eurypyga helias
CCAGAGAAGCTGTGGATGCCCCATCCCTGGCTGTCTTCAAGGCCAGGCTGGATGAGGCTTTAAGCAACCTGGTCTAGTGCAAGGTGTCCCTGCCCATGTCAGGGGGGTTGGAACCAGATGATCTTTAAGGTCCCTTCCAACCCTAACCATTCTATGATTCTATGATTCTATGATCTTTAGGCACTGACTGAAATCTGTCTTCATGTTTCCTTGATTCTTTAGATAATTTCTCCATCCAGATACTGATATTTTTAAGTCACGCTGTCCCTGGGCATTTGGCCTTTCTTTCCTCTTTGAGTTTTCCTCGCAGAATTGCGTTTGCTAGTCCTGTTGTTCTGGTCACATGGACAAACCACCCCAATTTCCATCTTCTTACTGCTTACATAGGCTAACGAGACGCAATTACTTCAGCTTCTTCTTTTCTAATGGCGTTGTTATTCCTATTCACTGGTTTTGAGATCTGCGTAATCCTTCAGAAACATCAGAATTCAAAGATATGAATTCCTTATTCTGCAGCAGTTGTGTTGACAAACAACTACTGAGAACACACCATCCTCAGAAGTCCTGCTTGGATGTGCTTGAGCTGTTCTTATCTTTCTGGGTTCTGGCAAACTGAGACTTGTCATCATGGGAGTGATTCCACTTTTCCATGTCTATTTTAAGGTTTAAGATTATAACTCTACAGTCTCCTAACCACTGGTGTTTCCCTCCTTTGACATAACACTCTGGATTGATACCACAGTTGCCATGACCTCGCTTGCCCTGACCTTGGCAGTAAGCAGCACTGGCAGCTTTGCTGCTGTTGTGCTACTCAGCCTTTTACTCGCTACGGAGATGGGATCACTCCAAGGCAGAGGTTGCCGACTTTCCCATTTCCAGACACCGATGTTCCTAGCGGTTGCACAGCCCAGGTTAGCAGTTTCCTGCCCTCGAGGAATGGCTGTTTCAATAGAGGTGGTGGTGAGGCTGTTGCATTTGTCACGATACACTGGGCTTGTCGTACCTGCCGTGCTTTACAGAAATGCATGACAGCGTGATGTAATTCCTTCAGGGTACTGCTCCAGTTACCTGAGTACATGCAGTTTTCCTTCTGGCCCTTGTTCGTGCACTAGGCTGGTGGTGGTATTAAAAGAAAGAGCATAGCTGGACAGAGAGAAATTTAGATTACACTGGTAGAAGTCCTTAGGGTGTTTACGGTGTCTTTCTGCCACAGCTTTGTTTGTTTGAAAGTTCCTAGTATCTGGCCCTGACATAGTTTCTTGTATTACATTTTTATGACCTTCTGGACCATTACTGTATGTGTATGGCCTTGAAGTGCTGCGTTCTTGTACAACACTGACACAGTTTATCTGTTTTCTCAAGGTCCTTTTATTTCCTCTGTAATCCGATGCCCCTGCTTCTTCCATCTGATGTCTCAGCTGTAGTTTCCCCTTTGGTTGCTTGGTTCTAGACTGTCTTAGGCCACCCAGATCTGTTTTGTCTTTCTTGCCTTGCCTAGTGATTCTTTCATGAAACTCTCATTTGTTTCTATTTTTTCCCTCACCAAGGAAAGGCAGAAACTTCCCTGTTTTGGACTTCTGCCACAGTCTTCTGTTGTGCATCCAACTCACACTTTCTCACAGGATTTCAATTTTATGGTTTCCTACAGAGTTTAATCTTTCTGGCCAAGATGAAAAAAATCACTGCTGGTGGCGGTTCCTGGGAAATTGAAACTAATGAATTAGGAAACTGATAAGGTATTAATGAGCTTGGGTCTTGAGTGTAAGAGAAATCTATTTTTAAACTTTGTTTTTCACAAAATGTAATTGTATTTTGCAGTAATGAATTAATGCCGTTAAAGAAGATGCAAACCACAGGCTTTTGTAGTCTTCTCAGGCTGGGGTTGAGTGGGGGGGACACCCGCAGGGTGCTCTGTTTCCCTGTGCACCGTGTCCATATCCTGGTGCTAAGGAAAAGGACTGTCCTCACATCTAACAGCCCCAGGGCTCTTGGTCACTGCACCATACTTTGGCTCATCCCCGTTCACCCAAGCAGACAGGCTTGGTGTCCGCGCAGATTTTGTGCCTTTAGTCCAGCACAAGATCCTGCTGCTGCCTGGTCCTGCTGCCCCTGTTGCAGGATGCTGGAGCAGAAACATTGCCCTGCTGTCTCCTCACTACAATCAGCATTTCAGCAGGGGTTGAGAGGGTGGCTCTCAAGGGTACTTCAAGCACAGCTAACCCAGTTGAAAGAAGGGTGTCACAGCTCCTCGGTGCTTTCCTTAGAAGTATCCATGTGAACAGCCCCGGCAGGCCCACGGGCACTGCTCAGGGGTTAAGAACAGAGCACAGTCTGGCAAATGGACGTTGGGTTTCTTGTCTTGTCTTCCTTGTCAGGTCCTCACGCTGCATCTCCTTTTCAGTGTTTGAATAAACACCTTAAAGTCTGTGGGAATTCCACACCTGGTTTGCACTGTTTCTTCAGTTGGAGGCTGAGGAGTTGAAACACTTCTTCCCAGGACCAGATGGCAACATGAAGTTTAGCTGGAGTTTTAGATGTAGCCACGCAGGGTCTGTTTTCTTGCTGTCCCATTGCAGGGATGAGGGTGAAAATGTGGCCTTTCTGAAATGTCGAGGACTGAGAGGGCTCCCAGGGACACCGAGGGTGACACATTCAGTTGGTGTGGTCCCTGCTGTAAGCAGTTGAGCACTGTGGGATCACTGCTGGAGAAGACACATTTTCTCAGGTAATGCAGCATCCACCCGTATGTTACAGTGGCAGTACAAGGTTTATGCTGCCCAGCATGGTGATTCAAACTGTCAGGGCTCAGGGCTACAGCTGACAAGACAAACTGAATATAGATACATGCAGGTTGCTCTCAGAAGCCAAATTTCTTTGGTAAGACCTTGTGAAGTAAGTAAAGGTTTCAGATATATAAAGGGTCTCCCCTGGGCCTCATGTAACAGGAAACACCACTATGATTTGAAATTCTGGGGGTTTAGTTCTTAGCAACAATTTCCAGGTCATGCAGATAATCTTGAGAATCAATCCTTATGTGAAAAATATGTGTTATCATACAGATGTACTTTAGTAAGAATAACTTTTTTTCCATTTCATTTGCAGATAAGTTCATTTCTCTGGCTCTGAGATACGTCATGAAATACCCTTGAGCTGAGGTTAACTATACAGAAAAAGGAAGTTTTCTGAGCCTTTTAAGGGAAGCCATCCGGTACCAGAACCACATTCTGCGTGGGAGATTTCCAGGAATAAAGACTACGCTTTCCAAAGGTGAGTGATGATAGGGACTAACCCATTCTGAAATGGCAGAGGTTAATAGGGTGGACAGTAAAAAGAAAAAAGGATATTTCTGCTTCCAAGAGCTGTGATCCCACCTTGTTTCCAACCCGGTGGAAGAAGGTCTTCTGATGTCTACTCTTCTAGGTGGGATAGATTGCACTCTCACTAACTTTGACGGTCCTACTCAAAGGTCAAAGTATGAGGTCCTTACTGCCCTCATTTTACTTTAAGCAGTACCTTATTTACCTCACTTACAAATCTAAACTCTTGTTCATTAAGCACTTTAAGATCTTCAGATAGCAAACACTGTCCAAAGGCAGAAATTATAATTTATTCCAGTTTAGCCACTGAGCAAGGGCACTGGTATTATGGGTACTGATTCAGAGTAATTGATTTAAAACCAGTAAGCTTTGTGGGTTATGTTCAAGGTACTGAGCTGAGTAGGGTAAGACAATATTATCCTAGAACAGCATGCATAGTCTCTGCTCTGATTACACACAGATTTTGCATTATGCCTCCTGAGAGTGAAAAATAAGGAAAAAAAAGAAAAGCCAAAGTGAGGATTAACAAAGCTAACAAGACTCTGAGGGCTTCTTTCCAACAGGCTTTCCGTACAATCCTATCCTATCGGTTTAAAGCCTAAAGTAAAAAGGAAAATATTTGCATGGAGAGAGGGGACGTAACTCTTGAGGATAAGAGTTTAAAAAAAGAAAAAAACCCAAGGGCTATAAGAAACCAGAATGTTTCCAAAACAACTTGTAAACCACACAGAAACCTGGCACTGTGACATCTTGAAAAAGCAGCTGCACAAGTGTCCTATGTTTTATCTGTTTTATGTGTAGAAGTGTTTTATGTTTTAAAGTAAGCAGTGTGCCAATGTGATGTGGAACTCAGCTCAAATGAGCAGGACTTGGAGAGACTCTGCTTTCCTCGTGCATGCCTGCATTTAGAAGAGAAATTCTGAACTTGCACAACAGGTTGTAAATTTGTGTCCTCATACCATGTTTTACAATATCCCCCAAGCCCTTGGTCTCTGTTCTTGCCAAACCAAGACTCTGGGCTCCTACTTCAGAGTAGTCACCTGAGTGGGAATTCCTTGACACTAACCCAGTTTTCAGGGTTAGTAACAATGGGGATAATGAGGAACTCATCTTTGCCAGGTGGACTAACCTTGGGAAGACGTCTAGGTTAGACAACCTTAGGGGACTAGAAATCATTCAATCTCTATCTCCAACCAAACCACAGACGGTAGACCAGACAATGATAGTGTCTCCTGCACCCTTATCACAGCCCACGCAGAGGTGGCCTTTGGCCTTGCACTGCCCGGGGAGGCAGATGAGAGCCAGCAGAAAGCCACAGCCGAATGACAGCTTGAGCTAACGGCCAGGGCTGGGGCAGAGCCACCCAGTTATCCCACGCCATGGGGCAGACGTGCTCAGCGATAGGTTTTTCATGCCAAGAAGCTGCGTAGGTGACAATCCCGCTAATGAGAAACATGCATAGGCAGGGGAAATTAGCCCATGCTCAGCCCTGGGTGATGCAGGCAGATTGTTATCTGTATCTGAGCGAGGCTAATCTGAAGATAACTAGGGTAGCTCTGCATCTTCAGAGCTGTGGCACAGACACACCATGGGCAGCAACAGGAACTGCCTTAAAAGACAACATTCATCACTCTACTCTCCTTAATGGCAAGGTTTCTACTGCACTGAGCAGGAGTCATTTACTACAGGAAAACAGGATACCAGCCTGCATGCCCAGAGGCCTCCTTATATGCAGTTAAACTGCTTAAAATTTGAAGGTTAAGTTTAACAATATATTCAGCTTTTCCAGCCTGCCCTGCTAGAAATACACCAACTTTTATTTATTCGCTAATCCTTGAAAAAAGTAGCCTTGGATAAGTTGTTCTGCTGAGATGTATGATTTGCTTAACTGAGATGGATTTAGGGAAATCAGCCATTCCTGGTGAGAGAAGGGAAGAGGTATCTTCTCTCCCAAGGGCTTTGATAACTCTGTTGTTATTTTTTCCAGCACATTTCTGCTTTTTTTCAGGCTAGTCAGGCCCGGAGCTGACAACAGTTCCTTACTTTGCCTCAATCACACACTCCATCATCCAACAATAAAGGAAAACATTCCTCTGAAGTAAACTGGGAAAATTGGCTTTCCTTGCAGTACGGCAGCAGAGTTACCTGTCAGGGTGTACAGAAAGCATACGAAAACATGCTGAATAGTAGCGTCAGTGCCTCAGTGCTGAAGAAAGTCAAGCACGCTGCAGGCAAAGGGTTTCTCTGCAGCCCAGTAAGTACAGTGCTGGCCAGGAGCTGGGCTTGTCCAGGGCCAGTGGTGCGCAGTTGGCCCAGACCCTTCAGCAGCCTGTGCCTCAGCTCCCAGTCTATAAAATGGGTGCAATGACACTGACTTCCTTGGGAAAATGCAGCTGAATTCAGCTCGACAGGGAGGGGAAGGGGCAGCTCCTTGTCACACTGCAATGATGCTCTGCTTCGAGGAGGTTGGCTGCTGCGGGGCAATTTGGCCACAGTTTTGCACCGACTTCCCCCCATCCTGGCGGTGCTTACCCCTGCCCGCATCCTCCACTCCTTGCACCACAGGGCAGTTCTCCTGGGCTCCTGCCTCCGTGAGCAGCCTCCTTGTAGTTTTGCCCAGAGCGTCTCAGAGGCTCAGGCAGCCATGCAGCACTACAAGACGTGACCCCGTTCTCCACCACCTACTGGCCCTCTCCACCATGTTCCCAGACCTCTGTCTGCAGTGTGCCACTCATCCTCCCCGCAGTCACCAGCGGCCCCTCCACCCCCGTATCGCTTTCTTCTCTCTTCCAGGCTTTATTCACATAACCCAGCACATGGCAACCCCTCTAAAGAAGCACGGCCCCACCACACCATCCTGCTTTCATGTTCCCTTGTCTGCACTGCTCACTCCTTCCCAACCATAACCTTCATGAGGGAGAGGAAGACAGGGATCAGAGGGACATGAGGACATGGACACACCTGGCTGATGGATGAAGGCTGGCGAGAACTCTTCTTGTGACAGCAATGTCAGCCCAAATTTACAGCCTCAGCTCACCTAAAACCTGGGTCCTGCCTCTCCTAGGGACAGTGCCTACACCCTCTTCCATCTACTTTGCTTTTGTTCATGAGGCTGCAGTACCTTAATTACTACTTACTGAGGCTAATGATGGTTTGGCCATACATATATAAATCATATTCTACAGTAAACTTGAAGATGAAGATGCTTAATGACCTTTCTGGCTGGTAGACAAGTTTCCAGGGTGGTTCATGAGGTGGTTGCCATGGCAGTCCCCTCTTTGTCTGTTTTACTGCTGAATAGCAGCATGGGGTATCAAAAAAACCCCAAACACCAAAACTTGATCTTTTCACTCTGTAATGTCAGTTTTAGCCTCTCATCTATTAAGAGGAAATCGGAGCTATAAATAGTCCTACCCTCCTTTTCATGCCTGAGTTTACAGTATTAAGAATTCTACTTTTTGGTGTTGAAAGCTGCAGGGTTTCCACTCCAGGAGACCAACTGTTTCGGTTAAAGAGACCATTTAAAAAAGATCTGTAGTACCACTACAGTGATAACAGAAGTAACTCAGTGTACTTTCCAATGGGCCCTTCTGCCTGCCCTCTGAAGAGCCAGAGATTGTCTCCAGAGGTTCAACTTGGGAAGGACGGGATGTACATTTACTCCTTGGATTGTCCTGTTCCAACAGAAAAGTCCCTTTAGCACCTGTGCAAAAACAGACCAGGAGCCTTGCGGTGCTGTTAACTCCACCTGATGGGATCTACCTCAGCCTGCAGTAAGCCTCGCTCTGCAATACGCCAAGGGCATATAAGTGCATCTATAGGGCATTACTGGGCCTTTTCAAGAACTTTGAGATACCTCATGTGAGTTAATTCACTTGGAAATCTGCACTGATTAAGTAGACTGAGCACATTCTCTCCTTTCCCCCGGTACACAAGGTACCTACCAAAGAAAGGAAGGTTCTGGTTTTGGGAGAGATCACAGGTGAGATATCTAGGAAATACTTATGTTTTGTTTATTTTTTACCACCATCCCTCTGTAAATCTTCGCAGTATTTCTCCCGGTACTTGGGTCTTAGAGAATGGGAACTGCTTTTGCCGCTCCTCTGAGACATCCCTTCTGAGAACTGACATCTGCCCCGAACTTGCCCACAGACTGACTCAGTCGCACTGGCTGGTTCCCTCTCACGGGATCACCCAGGCTGGCAGGGGCCCCAGGAGGTCTTTAGCCCAAACCCCTGCTCAGAGCAGGGTCAGCCGTAACGTCAAATCAAGTTGCTGAAGGCTTCCTCCATCCTTGTCTGTGAAAATCTGAAAGTGCTACCCAAATAAATAACTTCATCTTAGAAGTGTCACGAGTACCAGCACAAACTTCTGATCATTCTCTTCAGCTGTGGTGTGAAAGAACCCATGTTTCTGACCTCAGTCAGTACCTCAGATTTCCACGTTTCCCTCTCCATTCCTGTTCAGAAGGAATCCAAAATAAATGTAACTAAATTTTAAAAATGAAATAGTCTCTTCTTATAGGTTGTTTTCCTATATCTTCTGTTTTCTGAGTCTTTAAGAAATGTTAAGGTTACATCTTTAGGTTTCTCTCTGCAATTGTGAGGGTTATTTCTCTTTCTGGAAAAGAAAAAAAAAATAATCTGTCTATCTTCACCCTACTTCCTGATTCCAGCAGGCAGGGTGTTGGCAAAAAGGCTTGCAAAACCGAGGAAGTTATTGCAAGAGCTGCCAACACTTCCACAAAAATATTCATATCACGAAGATCATCTGCGCAACTGGCCACCCTCATTAAAGGAGCTGAACTGTGAGTAGGCTGCAGTAACGGAGCTGTCACCCCATTTTTTCCCATGACCTCATCTGAGCAGTAGTCCAATTCAGTTCACATGGGAAAACGCCACCTGACCATGCTGTGCCATGTCACCAGCGAGGACTCTGTTAACTGAATTTGTTAATCCAGCCTCAGCAACGTGTCTTGAAAGAACTGTTAACAAAATAAAACAGGGAAAACTGCCATGAAGGACCATATCTGGCCATAGTGACAGAATGCAATAGGCAAGTCCATAATCAGCATCTGAAGGTGTTTGAGCCAACAAAGAGCATCTACTGAGTTGCTGTAGTCAATCTGCCTTCTCTGCCCTGCCTTGTGCTCACTCGATGAGTGTCTTCACACCGTGCTCAGACCTGCCCACCCATGCAGGGACACACGCAGGAATTTGCATCCCTTGCACCCGAGCTCTGCCATCATGCCCGGCATGCTCACAGCCCTCACCTCAGGCTGGCTGGGCTGAGAAGACCAGGGCTTGCAGCAGCTTTGTTTACAGCTAAGCCTGCACAGATGAACAATGTCCATCCTCACATTACTCTAATGCCCTCCTGTAAACATGCTGCTGCCTGATTACTGGTGTTTAATTACCGTCTGTTACTGCTACAGGACAGTCAGAATGACTGCACATGCTCTTTTAATCCTGTGCAAATGGCATTAGTCTATAATTAAAAACTTTTTTCCCCCATATGTACTTGGGAAGGAGGAATGGAAGTGTAGAAGTGGCTGAAGAAACTTGGTAATTATGGATACAGTTGGCTTTGAGAACTAAGCTTTCTTTCACAGCATTAGAATGCACCTATTTGGGATTATTAAAGCAAGAAAGTAGATTGTGAAATGTTAGCCCTAAATAATCTCCTCCCTTTTCCATTTGATGTCACCCTTCCTAAAATCCAGTGTGCAAAGGAACACCTTTGCTCATCTCAATTGCTGTTTTGACTCCCCAGCAAGGCCTGCCTTCCTGCTGCCTCTAGACCTGGTGTAATTCTTCTTTCTGTCCTGAGGGACAGAGCTCAGCGGGTGGTGGATGTATGAAGGAGTCAGGTCCTTACGAACTTTCACGGCAAACGGATTTCCGTTGGTAAAAGCAGTTGAGAATTAATCAGGCAGGAAAACTGCTGCCATGTGTTTTACTTAAGCCATCTCCTCCTAAATCCCTCCTGTCTCAAGCATTTGATATCAGGCTTCAGCCTGCACTTCCTGAGCTTGGTCTAACTTTAAGAAAGGCCAAAGAAGGTGACCAGGGCAGGACTTTAACTTTCTTTATGAATGTCCTTTTTGCTACCAGACTTGCAACTTTGCAGCAATACTCAGTGATTGCTCTTATGGGTCCAGTAATTGCTTTTATCTTTTCTGTCAAGACATATTGTGGGTCCTTACCACAAGCCCATACCATATAACCTGAAGTACACCTGCTGTCCATAAACCAGAAATTGAGTATAACGTACCATGTCCAATGGCACTGTGTCTCATCTTTCAAAGGTGATACTAATTACAATCTGGACATTTTTGTATTACTTCGAGATAATTTATTTTGGCTTTCCTATTTGATTGCATTAAGGTTATTTCAAGACCTCTGTTATGCTCCAGCTTGATCAATGTTTATAGCCACAGAAGTCAGGAGGGTCAGAGCAGGCAGAGCTTTAACTTAAATCTCAGCATTTTCCTGTAATAAATAAAATAACCACACTATAGACAAGGCTTCTCTACAACCCCTTCCTTCCGAAAATAACCACACTATAGACAAGGCTTCTCTACAAACCCTTGCTTCCGTTATGCAGTCATTGATTTTGGGGTCTCAACTCAGCCTTGGCCCAGTGTGCTGGAAGAGATGCTGTTGAACAGCTATGCCCTGGGGCAGATTGTCCCACAAGGGTACAGTTTAAGTAAGGAACAAGGACAGCAACTCCACAGAGTGGGATCATGTGAACAGCTTCAGGAAAATGAACCTCCAAGTGAGCAAAGCCATGTGCAGTGATGGGGGAGGCAGGACCATGATGATAACAGCAAGTACCCGCGGCAGAATCAGGCCTCAAACCCCTGAGGACATGAGTCCAATGAATTCAATACTGGCTTGGCAAATCAATTCCATAGTTATTTCCATAAAAATTTCTAATAATATTAGTATGTTCTCTATTCTGTGCAATTGCAGATAATTCTCCTATTTAGCATCATTTTGCATACTTGGAAAGGAGTGGCATTCTCTTTTTTTGGCACAGAAAAGTTTGGAAAACCATTACTACACATTGTGCACCAAGCACATGTGCAAGGTTCCTGAGAAGTATATGGTCAACTCATGTGTTTCATGAAATCAAATTATTATCAGCTATAATCCACAAAATTTCCAGGAAAGAAAAAAAAAAAAAAAGAGAGCAGCATTACACTCTAGAGAGAGCTAGAGGTGCTAGAATATTCTTCTGTCAAAGGACTTTACCCCTGCGTCATGTCTCTTCACAACTCTGTGAAAGTAAAAGCTACTGTCACTATCGGCACCAAGTGGTCTGTCATACTCGGATGCTTTCTTCAAGCTCTCAGTCTGTGTGACTTCAAACATGCCCCTTTACTTTAAACATCTGATTCTTTTCTTTTTAACACCGCTGCAATGTCACTGATGTCAGCGGGAAGATTTCTGACTGACAACACATAAAGGGGAAGGAGGATTGGGACCTGAGGTTCCAACCCATTTGCTAAGAAAGGTAGGAGTCTGCTGAGGAAATGGTGCTCAGTTCTTGAGGTACGTGAGGCTATGGCTGCATTTTGGGATGAAGCAGAAGTAAGGGACAACTCTCAGAACCGAAAGCGCAGAAAGTAGTTGAGATTATAGCAGAGCTTGAGAGGTATCTCCCAATACCACATCTGTAAATGGAAAAAAAACTTGCAACAAGCCTTCTCTCTGGGAGATTTACACTGTTCTGAGTAAGAAGTAAGAGATTCTTCAGTCCAAGAAGCAAAACCACAGAGATCCAAGGCTTTGAAAGTTGCCGAGTTTCTCAATTTTCTAATGAACCACATGGTTATCTGCTATTGGTTCTCTACCAACACCTGCTGCTGTGACCAGGCTTTCGCCTTCCTGTCTCTTGAGGAATTATAACCAAAGATGAAGAACCAGAGGAAAATTTTTAAAATACAGTCTCTTCATTATCCTGTTTCATGATTCTAAGGCTACTTCACAGAACAGGTGAAAATTCCCCAGGAAAAAAAAAGGAAAGAGGTTTCATTTCGTGACCCTCTCACCTAGTGGGTTCTTCGGGGATTTCCATATTAAAAAAAAAATCACAATTAAATTTCCCCTCAGAAAATTATACTTCCCTAAATGTTTCATCAAACATCAACAAAGCAGATCTGATACAAGGAAAAGAAAGAGAAAAACAATGATCCACCATTACTTGGCAGCGCAGTTCTAAGAAGCTTCTGGTTCTTTGTACTTTGTTGAATGGCCACCTATTTACGCATCTCAGGAGCTGGGCAGCAACCTCCATGCTGTCCCTATGATACTGGGGAAAACCTCCTCAGATACCATCTGAAAAGTAGAATGGGATGAGAACAGCTTTTTACAAACTTCTGAGCAGTAAAACTTGCTGTTTAAAGCTGCATATGGTAAAAGTAAGAGATGGACATCACTGTAGAGATGGCAACAGGGGCTTTCTGAAGTTAAAGGCTAGATGCCTGGAAAAATCCTGCCAGTCTGCAGTGGTCCTCAGGCTCTGCAGCTGGCATGCGTTACACACTCTCAGGAAGAAAACCACCAAACTTCCAACAGACTTGCATTCCACAGCCAGACAACATCCCTGGTCTGCAGTTCCTCACTGCGGGCACTCAGAGGTCTCCTAATCTGGCATTTACAGAATAGTAGAAGGGCACTTCACCAAGCCAAGGCAATCCAGATGCACCAGGGTACTTAGCAAGGAAGCTCAGATCCTAGTCTTAATTCTTTTAAATCATTCAGACAACATATAATTTCATTTCCTAAAAAAGTTTAGAAAGCGGTTGGAGTAAGGCAGAGACAATAAATCAAAACTAATGTATTAGGTTACTTCGAGACAGAGAAGATTTACCACCTTCCCTTGCATCAGACATAGTCCTTTGGCTTTACCAACAGGAATTAGTTCAATTTCTTCTAAACTCAAATGCCGGGCTACTTACCCTAAATGAGAAAGGAAGCAAAAGTATGACTGTTTCCATGCCCAGTGTCTTCCTGTCAAAACAGTGCGGGGTGGAGAACTGAGAGGCTTTCTACAGCTCGACACTGCCAGAACCCTAGCTAAAAATAATGTGAATATCCACTATAGGAATGCACCAACCTCACGGCTGCTGGGGTCGCTGCACATGTGATGGCAGTTCTCCTGCTTTTTGAATGAGCTAGTTTTGAATTACCCTCTTCCACTTACTTTGCAACTTTTAGGAAAGAAGAGGAAACTGATTTAATTCTTGTTCCTACCAGAAAGCTGTGTCTCTGAACACGTAATTTGCATTGTTAGTCATAAATTAGAAACAGCAAGCAAATAAGTTCGAAAAACATGGCATAAAGGTCTTTCTAGTTAGGCTAGCTCACAGTGAAATTTTGGTACTACATTTTACTTTGCCTGTCCTCAAAGAAATCAGATTTTAGGGCACAGGACACAAGTCAAGAAGTAGTATTTCTATAAATGACATTTTTAGGATGTCAGGATTCAATTTTTTAACTTTTTTCCAAAGGAAAACTTGAATCATCAAAAAACCAGTTCCCCGCCATGCAAAACGTAAGCCCTAGGTCAACTTCAAATAACTAAATAAAGAAAAAGTTTCCCCACCCTGCAGCTAACCCTTGCCTTTGTATTTTTTATCTGGACACCTGAAGTTGTGCCAAAAGGTTTGCTACTCCTGTCCTCACGCAGGAGCCCTGAGCACATGCAGCATCTCTGCAGTTGCGTGCTCCAAGGCACACGCAGATGAGAGAGAAAGCTTTCCGGGGGGTATGGGCAGGAGCAGCGCTGCAGCAGCCTGTGGTCTGTGCTTGAGATTAGAGCAGATGAAGAGATTCACTTGTCCCTCTGGCTTTAAAGTCTGTTTACGGTATGCGAAGAAGCGTGAGAAGGAAAGAATTCATTTGAGCAACTGTCAAGGGGGAAGAAATGAGCCGCAGCACTGATGAGCGGAAACACCAGTGTTTTAACAGAGAGTAAACACACACCTCAGGTAGCTGGTTTTGGAGCAGAGCTCATTGACAGAGGGTTTGGATGTGTTCATATAAATACACAGTGTGAAGTTATGTTGCTGAACACTTTCAAGCGCGTGTTTCTATGACTATCCTAAAATTCCCGTGTTTACCAATATTTCTTAGAGTGGAAATCATATGTTTACACATCCATCTACACCGAGGGCTGCATTAGATGTGGCTGACCGTGAACCAGGCTTATTTTTACTTGCTCACGGCAGGCTTGGCCGTCAGATCGGGAACAGCATTGACACCACCAGCCCCCAGACCCAGCTGCTTCCCAGAAACAGCGAGGCGTTGACAGGAGTCAAACAGTTTAGGAGTAAGCGGTTGTTCAGTATGACTCTATGAGGTGGATGAAAAGGGAGCGTGGCAGATGCCAGATGTGCGGTGGGCCCGATATTCAGTGGCAGAAATAGAGGCAGTCAGTGAGTTAACAAGGCTTAGTCTCTCAGCACCTTGCGCCTTGCTTAGACCTTCCACCTGGTGAAAGGCTCGATCAAAGCACTGGCCTGCTCACCTGGAGGTGCTTTATTTTCCTGTTGTGGGTCTGTAAATGACAACACAAGGTGCAGAACCACAGGGGAGCTGAGGTAAAGAAGCTGCAGGAAATGTTAACTGAACTACACCATAAAAGCCAGATCTGCTGCCGGTCACAAGAGGAGCCTGCTCATCACAAGTAAGATTACATAAATACTGGTGGTCACAAGAGGATTCAGCACAATAATCAGAGCAAGACCAAAAAATGTAAAGAGCTTACTTGATTTTTCTTCTTTAATGTTGTACTCCAGCACGCCAGGAGCCTCATTCTGCACTGGTAGGCGGACTGCAAGGACCATGTTGTTCACGTTACCCTCCTTCCTAACCAAGAATATCTGAAAAAGGAGAAAAGAATCAAGGGCTTAACTACATTATGTGAACACTGAACTTTATTTTAGGTCATTGACAATGAAGTTTTTTATCAGCACAATCCCACTTTAAATGATCTTAGTTTAGCTTTGTTCCACTTGGTTGAACTTTACATGACAAAAACAATGAATAAAGGGATATTTCATCTGGGTGAAATTCAGACCTGTGAAGGAATCAGCAAAATTTCTGTGCATCACTGATGTTCCACTTAAGCCTAAGGCAAACTGTTTCACTAACTAAAGAGTATAAAGCTGCCCTCACAATTTGTCAAGTGATGCTCCTCATGTTAAGTGCCTTAAATCACAGACAATTCACCCTAGAATGTCCCAGTCTGCATCTAAAGCAAAGCAGCCACTTGCACATTAAGAGGGGAAGGATTCAAGTGTCCACCACTGGAACATAAGGCCGAAGGCTCTGCTCCCACAGTGTCTCATAGCAGAATTTTTTCATGGGACCAGAAGATCATTCAGGCTGGCAGGAACCCAGAAGGGCTCTTGTCCAACCCTCCTGGGTGAAGCCATGAGGTCAGACCAAGTTGCTGAGGGCTTTGTCCAGACAGATCTGAAGAACCTGCAAGGACAGAGGCTGCACAACCTCTCCAGACAACCTGTCCTGCCACTTACTGTCCTCACAGGGAGAAAGTGTTTCCCTGTGTCCAGTCTGAACCCCTCCAGTTTCAACATACACTTGTGGCCTCATGTCCTCCCACCGTGCAAGGCTGAGCCAAGCCTGGCTCCATCTTCTCCATGACATCCCTGCAGGGACCAGAAGGCTGCTGTGTGGTCCCCCTGAAACTGTCTCTCCTGGTTGCCCAAACCCTGATCCCACAGCCTCTCTCCATGGGTCTGTGCCCACCTCGCTGCCCACCACCCCTGCAGGGGCCTTTCTGCAGAGCTGCCCAGCCAGGCAGTGCAGTGCCAGTTCGCTGCGGGTGCTCTGCCCTCCCGGGGCAGTGCTTTGCATTTGCCCTGGTAGCATTTCGGAAGGTTCCTGCCAGTCCTGTCCTCCCCCAGATTGTCTTAAAATCCCTCTGGATGGCAGCACTGACTTCAGGTTTGTTGACTGGTCCCGAGATCACAGAACAGATGTTGTTGGAAGGAATGCTGGAGATCATCTAGTCCAACCCCCATGCTCAAAGACAGATTGACTGCAGCAAGTCACTCAGGATTGTGTCTTTTTAGGTTTTTATTATCTCCAAGGATCGAGGCTCTCAGTCTCTTGGGCAACCTGTTCCAATGTTTGATGATTCTGACATTAAAAAAGCTTTTTTAATGTTTAAACAGAATTTCCCATGCTTCAATTTATGGCCACTGGGGCTCATCCTTTCAATGGATACCACTGAGAAGGGTCTAGCTCAACCTTCTGTACTCCCTCCTATCGGGTATTCATACACATTGATAAGAGGCCCCTGAGTCTTTAATTGGAACCAGTGGAACCACTGTAGCCATCGGTTCCCACCAATGGGACTAGTGAAATCTAAAAGAAACAAAAAAAAGGAAAAGAAAAAAGAAGAAAGAAGAAAGGGGAAAGAATAAAGAGAAAAGAAAAAAAGCAAATTGAAAATAGAAAGACGGAAGACAAAAGAAATAGAAGAAAATCTCTTCCTTTGTATTGTGTGAGCCCCTAAGTGTGTTTCTAATTAAAGTTGTCAAGGATATTTTTAGCTTGTACCTTGAAGCTGCAGATACAACAAAGTGATCTTCACCTTTATCTGTTCTTTGATAACAAGTTTGGTTAGGAGAGAGTCAAGTTATTTTTATAAAAACGGAATTAAAAATTGGGTTAATTCTGAAGCCTGGATATTAATATTAGAAAGAAGAAGTGTGAGTTGATAAAATGATTAAACAACTATAACACGGTGGAAATTTATCAAGAAAACATTAATTTCTTGGGCAGAGGAATTAAAATGCTTGTCTAGAAGCCAGGACCTTTCTCTGCATGAGTCCCAGCCATAAGGGTATCTCCTGTCACTTTGAAGCACCGGTGCTAAGCATACAGATCTGGGGCAGCTTCACAACCTCGCACCGTGCCGCTTGCCATTCATAAGAAATTGAGGCCCATGGGCTCAGGACCACCAGCAGTGCAGAGAAAATCCAAATAAACACATGGAAAAGAGGTTCATGCCTGAAACAGGCGTATTTCTAATGCAGGGCATCCCCCATCTTCTACATCACAGAGTGTCCGCAGGTAGGAAAAACCCATAGGGGCTCTCCCTTCCCCAGGTCCATCACCCATGTGACAGCACGGTCCCTCTAATCCACCTCGTAACACAACCTTGGATCTCAGATGGCACTATCTCACATTGCATCGGTCAAGTGCTTCATCTGAAATTAAATTTAAGCAGCAAGAGAAGTGAAACCTGGAAATGAATCACTTCTGTTTTCCTGATGGGCACGACTCGTTGCCATGGCTCTGAAGGCTAAAATTGGACCACGGCTGTTCTGATGACAGAGAGGTGGGTTTTCTGAGCTATACCTAACCCTGCTGCCCAGGACAGGACCAGTATGCAAACTAGTCTCTCCCATTTTCAGCAGTGGTGGGAAAGGTGTGGGGCTGGCGCAGAGTGGGTCTGCCCCTGCCGTGGGACACCTCCGATGCATCAGCTCTTCTCCTGCCTGCTTCCCACTGAAGCTGAAGGTTGTGCCGAAGGACGGCGTGAGCAGGAGGAACAGGGGCAGGATTTATCCCCAAAGCTGCTCAGAGGTGGGAACAGCCCTGCCTGCAGGGAGTGGGTAATGACGGAGGTGGCTCGGGGCCACACACGGCTGTATCAGCGTCACTCAGGTCTCCCTTTACATCAGTGCAGGCAGATAAAGAGAACAATTTGCCCAACAGATCTGAGAAGCTGAATCTGGCTCAGGGTGAGGTGTGCTGCAGGGGCCAGCTTGGTCAGGTGAGGTCCCACTGGAGGTTGTCACTTGGCTGAGCCAGCTTTGGCCCTGGTGTAGACTGACTCAGCCAAGGACAGGTACAAACCTCCTCAGAACAGGAGGGAGTGAATTCCCCTGGTGCTCTGGCATCAGCTGAGGTCATTTGCACCTGCCCTCTCCAGACCCGACCAGGACACCTACTCTCTGCCATGCCTCACCACTGAGACCCTGGGAATCAGGAGCTCCCTTTCCTACATGGCTTGTTTTCCTTAAGCAATCTCTGAGCTCTGCACGAGTTTGCCATTTTCTATGGCTTATGGGGACCTGATATCAATTATGGGGACCTGATATCAATTATGGGAACCTGATATCAATTATTGCAAACAAACCAACTCCCAGAAGCTCCTATAATTTAATAGTCATTTCTTCAGGGATCCAAATTAGGATAGTCAACATACCTGTGGGTATGGTGGGGAATGGGAAGGATTCCTCATGAATCTGCATGCTAAGTAAATAAAACCAGAGACAAGATTTCTTGCTTCCCCAAAGCACTGTTGTGAGTGGTTAAAGCATCAAAAGGTAATGAAAACAGAGAGCATAGCCTGCTAAATATTTTTGTTTCCACGTGAAAAAACACGCTGCTCTCCTAACCAGCTCCACCAAGGACAGGAAATGTGGTTGTCTGAATCGAAACCGCTTTGGACTTACCCCTGCTGCTTCTTTGCCAAGTATCGCCCCAGCCCTTTCCTGATTCATGTTCAGCTGAAGCCAGACGGGGCAGGTCTTGATGAGCTTGTCAAGGATACTGATCCCTGGAAGCAGCAAGCAGTTTTGCGGGACAGCGGCCTGACAGAGATGCGTCTCTTTTCCCTCTTTGTCGGGGTCTCTGATCGAGCTGAAACACAGCAAGGGAGTCCCTTGTAAGTAGGACTGAAATGGAAACCTTGGGGGAAGTGAGGACTGCAAATGCAGACACATGGGCACACACAGAGGCATTTATACACCAGGAATGTTCCTTGAGGGACATCAGACTGCAGACACCTTGCTTTGGTAGAGGCAAACGGGGTGCAGAGGCCTCGGCAGGCCCTGTCCCAGTGACTATGGCCTCACACTGATGATGCAGATCCGGCTTTCAGCGCACAGGCTTGCAGTGTGCTTTGTGCTGAGGTCTGTTGTTTTCATCTCATCCATCTCCATTGCCTAAGCACAGGTACCCAGGGACAGGGGTAAGGGATGCACAGAGGCAGCCAGCGTTGCAGAGGGTAGAGCCTGCCTGTCCCTTGGACCTCACCCTCCAGATGAAGGGTCAGAGTAATGCTTCACAGCTTCAAAGGGAGCACTGCAGCAGAAGAAAGAGGCCTCAGACCCCCCCAGCAGCCGGGAATATGCACACAGCGAGCCGCAGTGTCCGCCTGAGATGTGCAGGGCCAGGCAGCCCGCAGCTCGCCCTGATGGGCACTGGTGTGGTATCCTACCCTACTCCCAGAGCCTCTCAGAGGAAGCCTGCCAGCAGTAGCCAGAGGCATCGTCAGCTGCTCTCACATTTTGGCAGATACCCTCTGTGCCCGGCTCAGGTGGTCTGCAAATGGCAGATTGAGACATCTGACTGTCTAAAAATAACAGCGAGCGCTCCCGGTCTCCGCAGACGCGTCTGCGCTGGTGCTGGTGGTCGCAGAGGTGGATGCTCCTCCACCCTGGCACCCAGGGAATCACCGGTGGCTGCTCATGGGGATGGGGGAAATCCTCCACCTCCCTTGTCACTCCCGGAGCATAGGAGGAGGAGGATGTGTTGGGAAGCATCCAGCAGCAAGTTACCCACTACGAAAGAGGCATTTTTGCTGATTCCCAAAGGCTGATCTGCAGCAGGATACCTCGGGATACAGCCCTGCAAACAGCCCTAGGTTGCTCCACAGGACACAGCAAGTCCTGCAGGACAAGACCCAAAGAACACAGACATGGCGAACCCTTTCCCTGCGCCAAGGGAGGGGAATGGGAGGGAGCACAGGAAACATGGAGAAACACCAGAGGGACCTTCGGGAGGGAGGAAAGCAAGACTTGATTTCCCTCTTTTTTTCCTGTCACATTCGTAGTTTTGACCAGTCCTAATGACGTAACTGCAAGCTCCAAAAAGATGCGTGGGAGAAGCTGAGTGACAAGAAAGGGGCCAGTCTGCAGCACCACATGTGCCCAGTCGCACCCTCTATGTCTCAGAGCTTATTCTCAGCTGTACAGGGCATAGGAAGACTGAAATGATGCTGTTGAGAATATTAAAGATCTGGGACACGCTCGCCTTTAGATTCCTTTTCTGATCAGAGGCACAAAGGACTGATTCTATTTTTAGCCCCTGAGGTCTAATGGCAGACTCAAATGCTGGTTTCTAGTTATGGTGCTGATTCAACAAAGTATTTATATATGTGCTTAGCACTGCAGTCAGTGGAAATACATGTGCTGAAAGATCTGGTCACAAGAGCTGTACTGGATGAGGTTACAGACTCATGAATACAGGCTTGTCATTCGATTAATTGATTTTAGCAGTAGAGAAAATGTAGGAGAACCTATGAAAAATATGTTTTTCTGCACCAGTTTTGCTGCTTAGATGTCAGAGCTAAAAAGAGGAGGACTCTCACTTTTGATTTGATATTATTCCAATCTTTTTCCTTTTAGTGTTAGAGATACAAATCTTAAAGTAGTACTTTTCAAATAAGGTCACACTTAAACTACTAAAAGAGAGCCCTTCAAAGGCCCACCTAACACAGCATGCTTATCCCAAAAGGTAGTTTTTACAAAAATAGACTTTCAAATCCCAAAGCCAACAGTGTGATTTTAGTTTTAGTCGTTTTTTTCTTTTGCAACCCTACAGAGACAGCTTCTTTAGAAAATAGATGTTTCTCTGCAATCCCACTTGCTGACTCAGGGTACTAGTCCACAGAATCTTGATTTTCATCAATCCATTCTTGAGATCATAGCAAGACAGTAAGGATGAAAGAACTGTGCTTACAAAGGCAAATAGAAGTAAGTGAAACACTCCCTTTCACTTGTGATAAAAGCCCAGCTTGTCACACAGGTGAGGAGATTTCTTTCCAATGCAATAGCATATGATTTTAATCGGGATCATCTGAACACATAGAGTAAAACAGTGGAGGGCAGCCTTTGGAAGTTAACCTGACTCATCCCTCCATTTCTTTTGTTACGGTAGAAGCCAACAGAAATGCCTGGTAACCACGTGAAAGGAAAACACGCATTGGATGGCAACATTCACACCCGGTAATGGGAAAGAAGCAGTGAGCTGAAGGATAGGTGAATTTTAATAAAATGTTCCATAACATTGTTAGCAAAAGTTACTCCCCAGATTGGTCACACAAACATGAATCTGATCTTGCCCATGGTGTATAAAACCTAGATTCCGATGAGGCCAATGCCAATAATGTCTTGCTGCAACACCAGAAGGTGACATGCATTGCAATAGTTCCAGCGATGCTGAACTTCTTCACTCATTAATTACACAAGGCGAAAAGGGCCGGCAAAGCACTGATGCTCAGGAGTCCCATTGCTTGGAGGGAAACGAGGGATATCAACAAAGACGAGGAAATAATACAAAGCAGTTTGGACGGGGTGAGCACCAGGCGTGTAGTGACGCTGGCGTGGTGTTACCCGTGGGGAATGAGGCTTGATGCAGGCAGAGGCACCCACCCCTCTGCTCCCCCCAACAGGCATGGCGTTTGGGCAGAGCCCTCTGCATAGCAGCAACGGGGGTTTGGCAACAAGAACAACTGGCTGGTGATGAAAAATAACAGAATTGACCTTTCAACGCGTGAGGCTGCATGTAGGGCCCACCATCTAAGTTTTGAGGAATAGATAAAGAATAGTAAATCATTCCAAATTTAAAAATACCAGATAAAAAAAATAAAGAGCCTGAAAATATTTGTCTCAATGGCAATATCTCATTATTTGAGTGTGTGGGGTCTTTCAGCACAGATAATTAAGGGCAGTGGATGAGGCTTTTTGGCAGAACAGGAACCAAGCCTTTTGGGGAGCCCCAGAGATGAGAGCCCTGGTGTGGAGTATCCTCCCCTCAAAAGCTAGCCCAGCCCAGAAGGAACTAAGCAGGCTATGGTTCTGTAAAGAAGAGTCATTAATGGGATCATGTTAAAACAGGGGAATGTCAGGCTAGAGGGTTCCTGGCAGCGAGTTATAACAGATGACGGATAAGTTCCCAAGTGAGGGGGAAGAGGATTGCATTGCCCAAATCTCTTAAAATGCCATGTTTAGAGCAGTAGCAAACACTTTATTGAGTCAAATCCTGTGCTGGCTAAGAAATGGGAGTGAATGACCTAACAGACCTTTTCCAGCTGTAATGCTGTGACCCATGCCACACCAGTTGACGCAGTTATGGCACCGATGCTTGACTTCTTTCCTGGGCACAGCTGTCACAAAGATCCAGATGCTGGGCTGTGGGAGTGCTTAATCCAGCAATTTAATCTGACTCCACAGCAGGTCTGTAGCTGCAGAGAGAGGAGGCAGCCCAGGCAGCTCCCGGGTTCTTGCTGTGCTGCCAGTTGAAGGGATTTGCAGGGCCACCGCGGTGAGCAGCCATCCTTCACTATTTTGCTCACTCAGATTTCACGCATCAGATGATTTCTAAGGTCGCAGTTCTCAGAAGTAACACACAAATCTCTCTTTCTCGCACAGTCCTGCAAAGCCCTTTGACTGATACAGGCAGTTGCTCAACTTTGTCAGGTGTGATGCGAAGCCGAAAAGCTGGCCCTAGAGCTGCCTGCTTTTCTTTTTCTTTTTATCGAGTTCTTTCTGTAAAGTACTTTTCAATCCTGCAGCCACTCTGCTAAACTGAACTCAGTTGGGATGCAGGGAGCTGTGTGTTGCATACTGACTGGCAACGCGGGTTAATTAACTGCACGGCGATTACATTCACACACCTGCCCCAGTTTGGCAGAAGGCATCAGGTTGCTTATTGGAAGTAATAATGGCAGCAGTGATTTGAACTGTTGCAGTGACTGTACACTGCAGTAATGAGACCACCATGACTCATTGCTTTAGAAATGAAGAGCCACGCTTGGCAGCTGAATATTCCCAGAAATCATCAGAACTGCAAGGGGATATAATCCACTGAATTTCATGCAGATGCAGGCCTGCGCATACCTTTGCAAAGGACTTCAGAAATATTGCCACAGACTTGCTGACGCTAAGGGCTTTCTGGCTGTGCTATATAGGCCTGGTCACTGGATTTACTCTGCTCTTGTGAGACCCCACCTGGAGTGCTGTCTCTAGCTGGGGAGCCCTCAACATGAGAAGGATGTAGACTGGTTGGAGCGAGTCCAGAGAAGGCCACGAAGATGCTCAGAGGGCTGGAGCACCTCTGCTGTGATGAAAGGCTGAGAGAGTTGGGCTTGTTCAGCCTGGAGAAGAGAAGGCTCAAGGGGGAC
>NW_010258722.1:31593-53259 GCF_000690775.1 Eurypyga helias
GGAGCACCCTGGTCTAGTGGAAGGTGTCCATGCCCATGGCAGGGGGGTTGGAACTAGATGGTCTTTAAGGTCCCTTCCAACCCTAACCATTCTATGATTCCCCCAAAGCAGATGAGACACATAGAAACTGTAAGAAGGATTAATTTACTTTCTGGACCTGGCTTGGGGCACCTTGCTGGGTTCTCATTTCTTTCCCCCAACAGGGAGTGTAACTGAGGCACTGCACCCAACCTAGCTACAGGGAGAGCTCCATCATTTGCAAACTTCTGGAGTCATTTCATCATAAAACAGAGTATTAGGAAGATGGAAAGGCAACAAAGTGGCACACAGGAAAACCCGTAGCACAACAGCTCTCTTTGCGCACTTAACACTGCCTCACAGAAAAATCAGGCTTTAATAAATGCTTTTTCATAACAGAGACAAGAGCTCTGACAAAAGTCAAGCCAACAGGAAAAAAACTCAACGAAAAACCCAGAAAGAAAAAAGAGAAGAAAGTTCTTGAAGTCTTCAGAGGTCACACACAGCCGATTGCCACCCTTCAGTCAGAAATAAAAAACAATTTTCTTGTCTAATAGGCGACAGGAAAGGGAAAAGACGTAGGGTGTTAAGCAAGCCATGGGAGCTTCCTCCATGGTAAGGTTCCCAGATGTACAGAAGATCTGGATAATGGAAGTGACCTGACAGTGTGTCCCATGAGGCAGGCTTGCCTGTTCCATAGTCCTTCCTACCTTGCAGAATGCTTGCTACTGGTCCTCCTCTGTGACAAATGCGTAGCTCAGGAAGTTGTGCTTCTCAAACTGTGGTCTGTGGACAACCTGTGGTTGGCAGAGCACTTCCTCTTGCTCACTGCTCTCCTTGTTTCCACTTTACTTTTATGTCCACCCTTCTTCTGTTCGGTCTTTGGTCTACAGCTGATGCTCTGCACGTCCAGGCCTTTCCGCTCAGCCTGCAAGTACCGTGCGTAATAGCCAAGGCAGCAGCTGTTCCACTGCCAAAAGGTGAGGGAAATCAATGGGCTCCTAAATACCCTGACACCTCGGCACACCTCTCTGTTCCTCCCCTATTCCACCTTCTGTTATAGATACCCTCAATGTCAGCAGTGAAGTTCTGCACCCTCCAATTGAAGCTGACTTCTGTGGGCTTCTCTGTACCTGCTAGGGTTTCCAAACTGCCCACCTCTGTGAGGGCTCGCAGGGCTTTGCACACGTGGACTGCGGGCATCCACCTCTCCCCAGCTGGACCTTGCCTACGCGTGTTCACATGCGTTTGTCAAAGTGGAGCAAGTCACCACCCTGCCCAGGAGCTCCACTGCTGGGCGCAGAGGGACCAGGCATAGGACAGCTCATCTGTCCTTAATCACTCACCAGCTCACCCAGCCCTCACCTCCCCAGTCATAGAAACCAACAGAGGAAATCACAAAAATGAGGAAGGGCTACCATAACCCTGGGGGGCCAGGGGTGCAATGCCGCCCCATGCAGGTAGAAGAACACTAATTCATGTGTTGATCTATTAAGCGGCCACAGATGGTTCTCTGCTCGCATATGACACCACATTGCCATCTTACACAGTACAGGGCTTAGTCTGAAGGTCTGACATACTGCATCGCGGTGGAGGGACCGTGTGGAGTTCTGCTGCTGCCTGCAGAGCACAGCAAAGACAGTTGAGCTAGCTGTACGGATGTTAGCTGAGCCACGGGAGTGGGCTCCATGCAAAAACACAGACACCGCTGTCGGAATAACTTAGCTTGTCCTAAGCTCTGGTACCCTGGCTGCAGCCGTTGCCAGATTTGAAGCTACAAATGTATTTTCCCTCATTACGGCTGTCATACAGTCAAAGGACATGACCTCAGCTTATCTGGATTTTGAACTGAGCAGAACTTCACCCCCGTTCAGGGGTCAGGAGTCAGGTCAGCTCTGAAGACTTGCTGGATGGGAGCTACTGATGTTGGGAGTGACGTGTAATTGCTGTCACTCATCAGAGCGCAATCCGGGTCATGAAGACTAATGATCACTCTCTAACGGCATGAGCAGCAGGGCCCAGTCGCTCAGGAGTGGAGAAGGAGGGGTGCTTGCGGTGCTTCCCGTAAACCACCTGACCGCAGCAGCTGTGATACCCGCTCAGGTTTCTGCTCTAGTCCCTCAGAGAGAGCTCCCATTGCAGGGGTGCCCATCTCAGGTGTCAGGGGACACCTCTCAGCTCTTCTAAAAGAGCTGCTCTTCCTCCTAAATTAGTCAAGCTTCATTGTTCGGTGCCTACAGTGAAGCAGTGGCTATAGCCCTGTCAAAGCCTCTCGCCTGACCCTGTCAACAATCTGTCTGCATGAGAGTGCTCTCAAGGAGCAGGGAGGTGCAACTAAAGGTTTATTAAGTTGCTAGCTTCAGTGTTTCCTAGGTTCATCAGTCTGTCCCACCATTTACATACACTAAGGTATCTTATAAAGAATTGCATATGCATAAAACCCCCAAACAACACCCAAGCTAATTCACATTACTGCTATTACCCAGGTCAGCTCTAACAAACAAGCCTTCTCACACTCACAGCCATGACACAAGATAAAAATCAAACATTCCCTGAAGGAAGAGGCCTTTTTCAAAGACTTTTTTTTTTTTTTCCCTTCAGTCTAAATGTTTCCTGCATTCCTTAATGCAGGAGGTATACACTGCCTGTGGCCCCACAGCAGACTGGGGCTACTGTATCCCATGGATGGAACATGACTTGCCTGGTATTCACCTCAGAAATTATACTGCTGTCTTTCTTTAACCTTGCACATACATATTTCACATTCAACAATTTGTCTCGAAATATCTTATCAACAGTCTTTCTCTTCTTACTCAGTCAAAACATACTTTTGCAAGTCAAAACCTCTTTGCAAGTTTTATTAGCCTAGTCCCTTACTAAGGACAGACAGTTGCTGTGTTAAAGATAAGCCCTTCTCCCCTGTATTCATAATCAGAGCTTTTCAGGTCATATGTCCTTTGCCTATTTCAAACCCAAATAATTCTCTTAGGAATTCCAGTGTATCAGCAAAACTAAAGATTTTTCTTTGTGTGCAGGCGACCAAGGATAATTTATACTCCTGCAAGGCCCTTTCACTGCAAAGAAGAGCTTCTGAAACGCGCGCCTAGGCAGGAGCCCTTTCTGGCAAGGTCAGAGAAGCCAAAGAAAGTCCATCTTCCTTAACAAAAAGTTGCAAAAGTGTTTGCTGGATAATCCCACTTTAAGTTCTCTGGAAGGGCTTGTGGGGTGCAGCAACCAGAAGCAAATGTGCGGCAGAAGAGAAACGATTTCCTAAGCTGTAAGAACATACGGCAGGGGCAGACCTTCCTCACCCTCGGGGGTCAGCGCACCAGAAGGCCCAGCAGAGCCACAGCTGGCCTGGAGACGGATGGGTTCGTTCCGTGCCTTTGGGAATCACCTGGGGTGCTGGAAGCCCAGAGCAACCCTGTTTTGACTGCGGGGTCAGGCCTAATGACAGAGGTTTTGCCCTTTCCCAGCCCATCTGGCCAGGAAGGAAGACAGGAATGGAAACCCGGGGAACATTTTTCTACATTGTACTCTTGTAACAAAGGGAGGAAAGGGAAATGGAAAATAAAGGGGACGGAGAAATTCCAAATTCAATCTTCATTAAGAATATACTGCAATTTTGCTTAAATAAAGCCATTCTGTTTCAAACCCTATATATTAAAAATTATTTGAAGTTGGATGACAAGTCAGAGCCAAGACCTTAAATATAAAAATATTTAAGAGAAACATCGTTACAAAGAGCAATGGCTTTCCTCACCCAGAGGGTGAATTTATGAGACAAAATTCGAGGTGCTAACCACACAGGCTTGCATAGAGATGAGCAGTCTTCCCCTCTTCTAAGAAATAACTGCCAACAATTGTCTCAGTCATGATTTGCAACTAGAAATGGTCATTTTGCCAAGGGAAATAAATCCATTGAACTTTATCCTGTGGTATCAGGAGCAGAGCACAGGCCTTCAGAGGTCCCCTCTCGTTAGGGCACCACACAAAGGGTCTCCAGACCAGTCATTTAGTCACTGATCTGCAGACTTATACAAAAATTCACATTTTGGGTAAGATTTCCTTCCAGTGTCAGTGTGAATGTATTTCAATGCATGCTACTGTTAGGGGGAAAAAAAAAATCTAAACCAACTCTTTGTCCATCATCCTTAATCCTTACTCCAGTGATTTCATACTCCTCTTATTCATTTTGATTAGGCATTGGAGAAATGTGTTTTTATTTCTTGCTGTATGATCTGATAGGATCCCTGGCTGTATTCACACTGAGGCAAGGTTTGAGAGAGCAAGAAAAAGACTTGTTGGGGTATTTGAGGGATACGGGGAGGTGGTGAAAGGGCATGGTACCCCGTCACCAGGATGCAAGAGGTGTTCTGGTTTGCTGGGCTAAGTTGGGTAACCTGCCCGGTGGGTGGGCATGGCCCTCATCATCCTGTGATAGTGGGACACCCTGGGGCTAAAGGACTGGTTAGTGGAACAGTGTCAGAAACTGCCAAAACGTGCCTGCAGTGGCTGGGAGCTCAGCACGGGACTACAAAACCTGCCAAGCAGCAAGCCTGTCAGCTCCCACAGACCCAGCTAAACCACTGCTGGGACCTCAAACTTGTTAACAGTGTTTATGGTCACCTGGTCACCAGGGCTACGACGTAAATAAAGCATGTGACAACGGCTGTGGGTTCACAGCAGTTTTGGACAATCTGTAACATGGCTGCCATGGTCCAGAGAAGTGTGGCCAGCAGGTCGAGGGAGGGGATTCTGCCCCTGTACTCGGCTCTGGTGAGACCCCACCTGGAGTGCTGTCTCCAGCTGTGGAACCCCCAATATCAGAAGGATATAGACCGGTTGGAGCGAGTCCAGAGGAGGCCACGAAGATGCTCAGAGGGCTGGAGCACCTCTGCTGTGATGAAAGGCTGCGAGAATTGGGCTTGTTCAGCCTGGAGAAGAGAAGGCTCTGGGGAGACCTTATTGCAGCCTTCCAGTACCTGAAGGGGCTACAAGGACTCGGGGGGAGGGGATGTTTTTACAAGGGCCTGTAGTGACAGGACAAGGGGGAACGGGGTTAAATTGAAAGTGGGGAGGTTTAGATTAAATATCAGGAAGAAATTCTTCCCGGAGAGGGTGGTGAGGCACTGGAACAGGTTGCCTAGAGAAGCCGTGGATGCCCCATCCCTGGAAGGGTTGTAGGCCAGGCTGGATGAGGCTTTGAGCAACCTGGTCTAGTGGAAGGTGTCCCTGCCCATGGCAGGGGGGTTGGAACTAGATGGTCTTTAAGGTCCCTTCCAACCCAAACCATTCTATGATTCTATGTACTCCCCAAAACATCAGTGCTGCACCCACCCCCACCTCCAGACTGCCACTACTTGTCTGACCCTGGGTCAATCTGACTTGGGATGGGAGGGTGGAAGAAGGTTTGTGCTTGACATAGCTTCCTGCTCGGCTCCCTGGCTTGGCCTGGCTCCCTGCTTGGCTTGGTGAGGCATGAACAAATATTTCACTTGGATTCAGCCCATTGGCACTGGTCACCCTTGAGCTGCTTCTTCTCCAGTAAGACCAGAGATCTTAATGTGTGCACAGGTTCCTAAACGGGGCACAACAATTACACACCTCAAGTTAGGCTGGGTGAATCCTGGCTAGACCTAGGTCTAACAGCAAAGGGAGATACCAGAATGCCAGGCCAAGGGACTAACCCCTCCCATCCATCCCTATCACAGGCTGCCCTTCACAGTGCCCCTCGGACAACCTCTACCATGACTTCCCTTCCCATCCTTGCTGGGAGTATCACAGTCACTTTCCCTCTCAGCTGGAAAGGTCGTCAATGAGATTCAGTCTAAAACTAACTGACTTCCAATCCTTAGACAGGATTAGAATGGGAGTTCAGTGCAGAATTACACCAAAATGTCCTGTGTTACATATCTGTACTCTGGATGGAAAGGAGTAGTCGGCCAAAGCCAAGCTCTTTCCTGTCTGCTGATGCAGCAGGAGAAGCTCTGAGCTTTGTCTGGTTTCTGTTTTTGTGGGGGGTATCAGGAGTGACAAATTCCTTGGAGAGAACTCAAGGGGAAAAAAAAGAGAGAGAGAAAAGGGAGCAAAATTCTTGGCAGGCAAGATGAAAGGTTGGGCCAGGTCCCAGGCTGTCATTTAGCCAAATATGTGGGACAACCCCCTCTTGCCTATGAGTCTGCTAGCAATTTGCAGAAGAGTGTTGCAGGTAGCCAGCAGAGCTGTCACTCTCCAGGCTCTGCTGTGTTTTGGTCTTACTCTGTTTCCTTGGTGAATCTTCTCAAGTAGCACAAAATTTAATCCAGTTCCCAGGGGGCTGCAGCTGCTTCCAGCTCTGCCCAACAATTGCTTTTACAAGGCAGAGGCTTCAAAAGACTGGCCCTCTTCAGAGGGCCACAGGAGGGGTGTACCTGAGATGCATGGATTCCCTACATTTGGCAAGGTACTCCCAGCATCCAGAAGGATGTATGTATTCAGTTGGTTTCAACGCAGCACTTGACATTCCCCAAGAATTCATTAGCCTTGCAAACACAAAGAGAAAGTACTAATTAGCAAGGTCAGGAGGTAATTTCCACCAGTAAGACAGGTCTTTCACCCCTACCAGGAAGAGTGTTGATCCACTGACCCTGATGATTCTGCTAGAGCAAACACCAGCAGCCCCAGCCCTTGCAGGACCATTATCTGAGCCAGAATCGCAGCCCTGCGTCAGAGAACAACCCTCAGGGTGTGGTTTCATGCTCCTCCTAATCCAGGGCAATGGCAGTCCCCTGTCCCCACTCCATACACTCCCAACTCTTCACTTTTGCTGCTCCTCTCGCTTCAGCCACAGAGGCTGTGTGAACACTGATAAGCTGGTTCAGCTCCATGATCCAGCAGGGAACTCGCCCACCAAAAAAGAAAAGGCTTGCAGAGAACTGGATGCTGCTCCTGGCATCAACCCAAACCTAAAGGATGATCTGGGGCAAGGTCAGGCTTTCACTGTTTAACAAGGATCGGGGGGAGCGGGCTACAAAGTAAGTGACTATAACCATATCAACACCAAGAGCTCGTGCCTCAGTTTCCCTTCCCCACAGTGGCAGTAGTAGCGGTCTGCTTTGTTGGGAGGCTTAATATTCATGAAACACCAGAGATCCTCTCATACATACAAAGGCTTTAGGTTAACCGTATAGTGTCATTACAGTTGGTGAAAACACCTTGTCCCTTTTAAAGGTAACGGTAATGCAGAAAGCAGAAATTCTTTACTCAGGCATAAATATATTCCCTGCTTGGCAGAAAGGTGATGGAAAGTCTGGGAAAGGCACACAGATATACACATATATATTCATCTATTTGAAAAGAGCTGCATTCCATAGCGCTCCCTCGCTCACGTGCATCTAATAGAATGTCTGTTTAGGAAAATGTGACTAGCATAACCAGCTATGCTCACATCTGCTAATCCTTTGCTGCTCAAGTAATCATCATCACTTGCAAAAAGATTTACACTCTTCTGGGTGCAGGCGCAGAGGAGCCGAGTGCTCCAAACCTCTCGCAGCTGGTATCTGGAGGGAAGCGTTGCCTTACCATTCCCTCTCCAGCGGGGTATATTGACACAGGGTTCTCATTTCTGGAGGTGGGTAGAATTACTTTAGGTAGCTCAGAGAGGTACAAAAAGGACAGAGGAAAGGCTTGCGGTACACAGTTTACCATACTGGGTGATGCTTGTAGCTTTATTATATTTGCACAGCCTAAATAGCGCTGCTGGCTTGACCACAGCTGCTCTGCAGTGCTGTTCTATCGTGTATTTGTACACACACACACTCCCCCCCACAAACTTCACAGCTGCCACCTTAAAAACTCCGAACAAATTTCAGTAAATCAATTCTTACATTGCTCTGGTGATGGTATTGCTGCTACTCGGTTGTAATTCATGTCTCTGACAACTGTGGTACAGGGAGGGTACGATCAGCAAGCACGAGGTCTTGACTTTTTGGATGACCTTTGAAAACAAGCACCATTCACTTTAGGGGTCTACTTATTTGCTTATCTGTGCGGCAGTAGCATCCCCAATCCTCCATAAGGATAAGGGCGTCTTCATTGATGGAGAGGGCCCTTACCACAAGCTGGTTCGGTAACTCTGTGGGCAGCTGTGGCAAACGGATGCGGCTGCAGCGTCCTTGAGGAGAAGTTCACCCACAAACCCACTGCCTTGGGGGCCAGTTCTGCTGCGAACTGCCAGCCAGTCAGGACCCCATGAAGAGGTGTGAGGAGAGGACAGGTGGATTTTGTACCTGGTTAGCAGAAAAGGGACTCTGTAGGGACTAGAGCCAGCTGTGAGAGGTCACAGGAGCTCCTTGGAGGGTGCATGTGTGGGGGCGCGTGGACAGAAGTTGAATTCAAGACAACTGAGTGATTGAGTTTAGCTCCTGCCAGGCTCTAGATGTGGATTTATTCCGGAGATTCCACTTTAGTTACTCATGGTGAAATACCTGCCCAACACCACAAAAAAATTAACGCCAAAATTAGGATTAGGAAGCAATCTAGGACACAGGCTAAATTGCAGACTGCTGCTTAGACCAACAATTGCTAAGAGATCCAACAATTGCCACTTAATTGCCTTTTTAGCACCACTTGGCATTAACTGCTCACACTGATTCTTGATGGATTTCTTGAAGCTACACTTTTGCAGTGAAATACAGGCTTCTTTCCTTGTTTTCTCAGTTTTCATCCATAGCTATTCAGAAAGATAAATCTGAAGTCTTCACTGGCAGTGTGAACACAAACCTACAGAATATTATGCCTTTTTTTTTTTTTAATGCACATCCCACCCCCTTTGACTGTAGGACCCCCCTGTGCTGATGACAATGTGGCAAGAGGGATTATAACCTCTACTTGGTCTTCCAGAGAACGTGTGCTAAACATGCTTTCCCCTGGTTCTTTCTAATTCTAAATCTGATAATGACTTCTTAAATATCTACACTCACTTTCATTCATTTGCAGTTCCTCACAAAGAGCAGTCTAAATGATCAGAAATACATATACACCCTTCCCTACAGAGGGGGAATGTCTTTGTGAGACAGCTGGGAAAGTGCGACTCTTCGGGACGTCACAGGGCTTCTGAGGACCATACCTACCCTCTACTCACAGATCCATCTGCACTACAGTTTGATCAGGCATTCCCAACAGCTGCTTTTTCTTTCTAATTTCCCTTCCAAAGAACTATTTCTTTCTATTCCCAAACGCAAAAAGCCTCCTCCCTTCCAAATTATAATGGCTAAAGGTCTGTGACGGACAGAATTCTGTACTAGTTTCACTAAGACTATTTGGTTTCTGCGCTCTTTAGCAATCAAAGCAGCATTTAAAACTCTGGTAAGGAATCTTGCTGCAGCTTCATTTTCTAATGGATTTGGTTTATGTACTGGCTTTTATGTCTAGTTTTAAGTGATTTCAGAGATCCTTCTGAGTCTCACAAGCCTATATTGTTGATTTCAGAGAAGCGCCTATATTTACTGACGGATGAATTAAAATACAGTCCTACTGTTGTTTGGAAAAATGCTGTAAAACAGACAATCCCAGGGGTATCTGGACTATGTAGACATGGTTTGTCAAGGGATTGAGCCAGCCTAAATTTTTGCCAAGCAACCCTCACAGCCACTCTCCAGAACACACCGTTATACATGCATACCTGTGCACACACTGACCAAGAGAGATGCATGCACACACACGTGTACATTTTTTAGCCTATGCTGCCTCCAGGTTTGAAAAGTCAACAATACAAACCAGCACGTAGTCATTTAGGACAGGAAATGAAAAATGGTATTTAGCTGAAACTGTAGTAGAGAGGGGCAGAATATTGCTCACGTTTGTGCCCCAATCCCTGTAAGAACTGGTATGAGAATGTCTGCATCGATGAGGACTTCCATACTGAGGGGCAATATTCAGTGTGGTTTACCCTCTAGCAAACAAAGGGACCATTGCCTTCTGCGCTACCACACGGAGTCTGTCAACTGTGATGGCCATTTTTGTGCCAAAAAGACATGCCACCGAAAAGATGCACAATCATGACTGCATTAGGCAGCCTGGTGACCCAGAGACGAGAACCACTGTCACCCTCCCCAGCTACCTGAACCAGCCGCTATCCCAAAGGACTATTTAATATTTACATATGACGTCTCTGTCTCAGCTCCTGTCTGCTCTCCTCATCATCTCCTCCATACATTTTACAGATGTTGGAAGGAAGGCACATACCTTTTCATGAAACTGTGGTCACCAGGCTCAATCAGCTCACATTTCTCCAGATGTTTTGTGAGCTCACCACTTACTAACGTTCCTAGGAGATAGCCTGACTCTCGGTCAGAATTACTGGCTAAATCTCCTTGTTTCTTTCCCAACTAATTTTGGAAGAATTTGATTAGACTGATTTCTATCCAGCCCCAGCTACACTTCTCCAAACGTTCCTCTCTGAGGAGCTACTAATGCTGGAGGCAGATTTCTCCCCAGTGTCCTTCTGCAATTTCAGAGGTGTAAGTCAGCAAAACCTCCGTATTGATTTACTACATGCAGAATAGGGCCTTCAGTCATTACTAGGAATGGCCACACAGATACTTTCCAAGTTGCTAGGCTACTTTCACAATAATTTGCACTGTCAGAGTTTATGAGCATGTGAATAAGCTTTCCCATTTAATTAACAACCTGAAGGCTATGGTGAATGAAGGTGCAATCTCAGCAACTGCCCATGCAATTTTTGTGCACAGAGTTTTAAAATTAGGTTCAATTTCTCCATCGGCAGCTTGCCTCATGCTGCCGTCTCTTCTGAAAGCTACCAAATTTATCTAGGCATACTTTGTGAAACTGGCACCTAATTCAATGTGGCCGTAACAGGGAATTAGCTAAACATCATTTAGACATGTTTCTAATGCTGTAACGTGTTGGAGGCCACAAGGTATGCATGCTGAAGTGTAATTTTGAGGCTCTTCAGCAACACTGTGGCATGTAAACAGAGTTAAAATAGATTTTTTAAATACTGAAATTCCTTTTTATGAGTGGGAGATAGACTGAAAATAAAGATGATTAGTTAATGAAATAAAAGGCTGTTCTGTTAAATTGTTCATATGCTCATAAACTTATGAAGAATGCATGCCTCACGACCACATAATATTCCTGCAATCACTTGATTTACAGTCCAAATCTAGGGTCTGCAGCTTGTTTACTTTCTCCTGCAACTCTAAACTGAAAGCAAACTCTTGCAAGCATGTGGCTCCTTTCAGACAAGCTGAGAAGGAGATAAACAGTATAAATCCCTGTTTCTCAGTACTTGCCGTCTTAACTATCACAAATGCAGGGAATATCTGCAAAGTGCAAATTCTTTGGATGACCATCTACTAAGTTCCTCTTGCTGATCTGCAGGGATTGGATTCTTTCATTTTTTCCTTATGGCTGTTGATCTTTGACCCTCGGTGTTTAACATCAGGTGGAACTGAGGAACTGTACCTTGGAACAGAAGTGTCATTGTTCCACTTAATGTAAACAACCGAACAAGGCACAAGCAGTGACAGTTGCAATGCAGGCTTCTCCTTCCATCCCCCGCACTCCATGTGCCTGTTTGGGAACAGCTCTATGGTGAAACTATAGCACACTAACCTGTCAGCAGCAGTTCTATCCCCTTTTTGACTGAGTGTGCTACAAGTGACAAGGGACTGACTTGCAGCACACTGTGACTGAAAATACAAGTATCCCCTATCCATCCACTTCTACAGCTGCTTCTACTGCACCCGTCACAGACACAACTGGCATCTTCTCTTCAGGGGAAACAGGGTAGGTGTGTCAGACAGAGAATAAACAATTTTAATATCTCATATTGTATGTTTTTCCAAGGGGGGGGTGTCCAAAGGTTTCAGCAGCTATGCAGTTTTCCCCTGATTGTTTTCCACAGGAAACAGAAACGCTCAGCTTCAGCATGGGCTTGGTGATACAACTGAGCCTTGGGCAGATTCCAGCCTGATCCTGGAATCCCAGCCCGACTGTCCTCCCAGTCAAGACCCATTTTCTCTCCAACTATGTTTTCTCAGGGTTTGATCCTTCAAGGTGCAGTGTCTGTTGGCCAGGAGCAAGAAAAGCCTGGAGTGTTTTCCTAACTGAAAGCACACCTGAAATCCCCAGGGAATTTGTGGACAGGGCTTGTGTGTACCTTAGTGTGCTGGATCCGAAGTGACTGTGGGCCTGTAGGGATGAACCCTTATCCCCTTCTCAGCATTTCAGCAGAAACAAAGCAAGCTGCCCAGAAAAGGTCTGTCACGTTTCCAGAAGCACAGAAGTCCCTTATTCTGCCTTTCACCCTGAACCGCAGCTTGGAATTCATCCTTCTTCCCTAAATAGCAAAGTTTTAAGCTAAATAAAGGTATCGTAGTTTGTTTTCAGCTGGACCATGTTAGCTAAAGGAAATACTGTAAGTTACAGTAGAATCATGCCACACCACTGCGACTGGGTAGCTGACAACCCGGCAGCCAGCTCGCAAATGCAGCCGAGAGCTCTTTGTTAAGTAGGAAAAGGAAAGCGACAGTTATTAAAATGAGCAGTCACTAAAGATTCAGGACTTACCCTGAGTCATCCCTGGCTCCCTTGTCTCCTGCTGATGTTTTCATCATTACAGCAAACTTTAAGACACTTTCTGTTTCACAGTGGCTTTAGAGTTCCTTGGTAGAGAAAACAATTCCTTTCCATGGCTGAGCAGAACCTCCACATCCTTAGGTTTTGCAACAAAGTTGGTATTTCAAGGGGCAGCAGGGGGAGGATGTTTAAAACCAGCTTCAGGCTCAGTAGTATCGGAGGGCGGAGGACTAAACAAGCACCGAAATGAAAGCAAACTACCAAGAAGGTCTGATTTTAGCCTCTCTTATTTCTACTTCCTGTATTTATATGAACGGGGGATTTCAGGAAGAGGCAGTCTTTGGTGGTCAAGGGGAGGGGGGGCACGCACGCGTGTGTTATAAAGCCATATTTAGTAGTGAAGGCAGGTTAACCTTCTCAGAAAGAAGGGCCTGAGACTGTCAGCTTATTTGATTAACTTAAGTTTTGGGGGAGATTGTTTTACAGACTACAGGTATATCAGGAGGCAACAGACTGTGGTGAACTTTGTAAAGGATTTTATAAGGCAGCAAGACAATAAGCCTCCGTCTGCAAATTCCTGAAGCATGTGTATTTCTATTGCTCGAGTAACTGGAACCAGATGGAGCTTGGAAACCTTTCTATTTACACAGGACCTGAGAAAATGAAATGTCTAACATTGCCAGAGGACAGGTTTGCTAAAAACTTCCCAGTTAAAGCAAAGGCTAGTGCTGAGGTTGTAAGGCTGCTAGTAAATGAACAGCTACCCATGCTGCGAAGGTCCAGGCAGTCTCGGAGCACATCTGACCTGGAGCTACTCAAGTGGTCGCTGTGCTGGAAACCCAGCTGAATACAGACCAGCTGTGGAGGCTTCGGACTGACAGATGTGCTGTTAGACAGGTCTGGTGGCATTCCTACTTGGCAGCCCTATTCCGGAAATATTTGAGGTTAGGAGAATACATAATGGAAAAAGAAGGCAGAAGTATGAAGCAGAGGCAGAGAAAAGCAATTGTATGGAATGGGGAGGAAGACGAAGGTAACCTTTGCCCTGTTTATCTCTAGAAGGAATTTCCCAGCGCTCTAACAGTAAGCAGACTCTGCTGTACAGCCCACAGCAGCAATGGAAAGGCCAGGCAGCTGCCAGCATATCGGCAGGAGGGAAACGAGACCTCAGTGTAGAACACAGAGCCAATTCTGCTGTCACTAAACCAGGGAGAGTCGGCGGGACCTTCACAATCAAGTCACACCTTCAGGGTAACACAAGGCAAACTTTTCTCAGGGTTTTTTTGATCAAGCCTGTAACTTCTGTTGGCATTAGAAAATTTATCTCCTAGCTTTTAGAAGGAGGTCTCTTAGAAAATCAGAAAGTCAGACTGAAAGGCTGCATGATGAAAAATTCACCACCCTTCTATGTAAAGTGTCTTAGTGATTAATTGTTGATATTAAATTCCCACCTGATTTTTTGCCTCGACTTGTCTAGTTTTAAATTTTCAACTTCTGTATCTTTCTACTAAATTAAGGAGCTCTTTGCTCCAATTCACATAGTCATTTTCAGATGACAACGAACTCACACAGTGAAGATCTAGCCCTCTTAGACAAAGTGGTTGGCTGAGATTCACTCATCCTTCACTGTAGGCTTGTCAGATCTCAGCTCTGAATCCTTCTGCTGGTTCTGGGCACAGAGGTCTAAGAAAAAAAATCGCTCTGGATTTGTTTACCCGCTGGGCACCTTTGAAATACACCTTGGGTATGGTCAGAAGAACAACCTCTAGATGCATCACAAATTCAACTCTACCTCAAGTTTTCATTTCCCTCCTCTGCAAATTCAACAGGGACCAGGCCCACTCAGAGTTTACCCTCGCTTTGCTGGGACAAAAACCTGTAAAGGTGTGTTGGTCTGCATGGACCTGCCCAGATGGGGGAAATCTGGGTTCACACAAACACGCAGCCATCCTAGGCAAAAACCTAAGATTTGCAAAAGCAGACCAGTTTTCAAAGAGCGTTTGGCATTTCCGAAGACGTTAGGGAAGAACCAAAATGACTAGAAGGATTAAAAAGACCCAGGAAAAAAATGGCAAAATTACAGAATACAAAAATACATTATTGTGGTGCTACTTCAGTATCACATGATTTGAGAGCAGCTCAGTTTTGGGGTTTTTTTTTCTGGTAAAAACTTGTACATTATTTGCAATTTCAAGAATGTAGAGTTTCAGAAACTGGAACTTTTGAAATCAGTTTTGTTACAGATACTGGCCAAATTTCATGAAAAAAAATCTCGTATTTTTCTGCAAAATGTTCAGTATTTCTGCAAGATAGTTAAGTATTTCTGTAAAATATTTAAAATACCAAAATGAAGACAAATTTTAACAGCAGAATTTTTTTCCAAGTTTTGCTGAGTGACTTTGGCTTTTTTTTTTTTTGTACATCAGAGATTTGCCAGGTTTGGAATGTGACACTGTGTTCTAGTATCAGGCTGTGGAGGTAAACAATTACACAAAAGTTAAATAACAAAGTAATATCCAGTCACTGCAAAATGCCGCTTCGCTGTGATACTTCCCAGACGAATGGGGGAATTCTTCTCTTTTCTAGGACTGATTCACCCTTTCCATCTTAAGCCTCAGAATGTTGCGTCCCTTTTTTGTGGTTTTATGCAGTGGAGTTGGAAAAGTTTAAAAATGGCATATGGGGGAAACCCTCCAGTACAATGAGCACTTTGGCTATAATCAAGTGCTTTCAGCATACGCACAGATTATACGACAGCTCTGCTTTCCATAGAATAGGAAGCTCTTGATCAATAATGGCATATGAAAGGAGCCCATAGGAATTGTCATGCCTATTTTATCTGTAATACATAGATTATCTACCTTTTATAGAGCCTATTACACAGCAGACTATGATGGGTCATCACGTCAAACCTATGGGGCACTAAAAGAAGAGGTATTTTCCATGTTCAGGTGTTGTTTTTTTAGAAGTTAATTCTGTGCGTAAGAAGGAATTTTTTCCTTTCCCCAGCTTAGAAGAAGTTAGACTAGCATAGACTAAAGAATGAACCCTTACGCAAAAGTCAATGAACGCAGGATCTCTCTTTTCTCCACTACACTAGGGCTCTTCTGTAGAAGCACAAAAACCACAGTGGCTAATGACAGGTTTATACAGCAACAGGGATTCCAAAAGCATGCATTGTGGTTAAGAAAAATAAGGTCAAGCTTTGTTTTAATTTGCATCTCCTGGTAGTAAAGTGGTTCGGAGTATTCATGAAAAGACTTTGGTCTAATAAAATTGTCTCATGTGCTGGTGTTATTAACAAAGTTAACTCTTAGCTCCTCTTTTTACAAAAACTGCATCTAAAAGCTTTTCACCATCCAGAACAGCCTGTACCAGAGACTATGTACATATACCAGAAGTCAACACAGACACTGAAGTGGACTATATGATGGTGGAAATGGGTGATCAAGGGTAAAAGGGATTATTCCTTCTCTTCCCAGTATCTCCAAAGCCTAGGTATCTGGGAAAAGAAAGTAGTACTGTGTGGCTTTTGGACCTTGCTTCCATCTCCTCTAGTCAGCATCCAGTACTCACGCAGTGTGAACCTGCTGGATACCTCTGTACCATGGGACGAAGCTGCCAAAATACTGTTGATCAGGGTGTTTCTGAGTGCCACAAGGGCTTCTGGATCAGCGCCTCAGTACAGCAAACCACTGTGTTCTCAGCAAACCACGCGTTTCTAGTCCTAAAAGAGCAAATCATGTTTTAGAATTGCTACAAATCAAACTGATACATTTAACTCACCCCAAATAATGGCTTGATCCAGGTGATACTACCTGGAATAGATGAAAATGTGGGCCTTCTGTCATTCGGTTCAGGAGGGTCCAGATTTCACCAAGAAAGTGCAGGCACAAATCCTATTTGGGTCCTGAAATTTTAGATTTTCAACAATAAATGAGAATGTTATACATGTTCTCATCATGAGAAAAAAACAGCAAATGCACTAGTTGTTTATATAATTTATTGATAGTGTACACATTTTTATATAGTGCATTACAATACTGACCGCTATAATCTTTTATAAATGCTGAATTAACTATTTTTTTAAATTTTCACAACAAAAATAATCAAGTATCATGCCAACATTTTGTAACAAATTATCACATTAAAACCATTTGGATTTCATGACATGTATCTGTACAAAGGACCCCATATCACAGAGCATTCACAGTGCATAAGGTCACAGTCATTGAAAAAATAAATAACGATAAATAGATTTCTGTTATTTACAGTTTACAAACCCATCCCTTTCTGTTTTCAAAGTAAGCAGTTCTAGAAAGTTTCAATAATATTTAAAGAGGTACTGCACCTCCTAAGGGTGCACTGCAAATGCCTGCAAGTATGATACACAGGGAATTTTAAAAGGTTCAGAAGTTATTTCAGTGGTCAAAAATAATTTCAAATACTTTCTTGCAACGGCAGGGATAGCGGGAGCCAAATTCTACTCTCAGTTTCACTGATAGAAATTTGCACCAACCACCAGGACATTAATGAGCACTGGCCCCACTCCCAAGAACGCGAAGGCAAGAATTTGGTCATAACTTTGCTGCAGTCTCAGCCATCTGAAACAGATGCTGCTGGGGAAGCAGATTTACAGGTGTTCTTTGCATACAGAACTGGTGTATGAATGAGGCCATAACCCTGCTGTAAAAACCCCTCTGAAAATAAGCATCTCAGTTGGTATTAGTCTTTCTAGAGATTATACCTGTCAGGTTTTTGATATACTCTGATACCTTTAGATTTTGTTACAATTCCCTATTGCTATAAATCAACCTGTATATTTGTCTTTCAAGTTTACCAAGATTATCTCAGTGATCAGATGGCAATGATCACTTACATTGTTTGTGCTACAAGAGAAAAAGAAATGGAATTAAATTCAAACTGGCAATTGTTGTAAGAAAATACCTAATGGCATTAGTTTCCTGTAATAATTCATTTCTTGCAGACAGCGCACTGTATGTCAGAAGTACGGTAGCAGGCAGAACAACATGATATACAAATTGCCACATCTCAGCCTGGGGAGAAGGAGCTACATGTATCTCACATTTCAGGACAGGGATGTATACGATTTCACAGCTGTTCCTGGGGATAAAATATCAGGACCCCACACAAGGGAAAATGTGAGAAAAAGTGTACGCTCAAGTTGGTCAAAAGGAGGTTTTTACACATGTACACAGTAGGTCAGGAACTGGAATGCACATCTCAGCTGAACAACATTCTTCTCTTCAGCAGAACATCCATCACTTGCATACAGTTTTCAAAATACTTCAAGTAAGTAACGAAGGGTTTGGTAAGACCTGCTGGAACTAAATGCTGTCATTTACCTGTGTAACCACCATATAATCTCACCACCCAACAAAATGAAAAATTTGGAGTTCAAAGAAATAGGAAACTATGTAGTAAATGCATGAGATGCAGAGATTTTCTTCCAAGTGCTTAAACACAAATAACTGAGGGATCTGAGGCTTGCAATGACAGAATATTTTGCCCAAAGGTGATGCATTTCAATTAGGAAGATTCTTTGGTTTCACCTGGCCATCAGTGTTATTGTAGTGTCTGCTTCATATTACATTAGGTCTGATCTTTCCTTGGCATGAATAATCAGGCAGTATTTACACAGCTTAAAGCACTCTACCAAAAACATCTAACTGTAGGACGCAAATAAATGGCATTACAATTGCAAGAAATCCAAGAAAGGAAGACAACAAAACTCATGAGGGATTTGTGCAACTAGAGCAAACACATAATAGAAACAAGTGTGTGTAATTAAAGTACAGTCACAAAGAAAATCAAAGACAGAACAGAATCATCTCTATAATTGCTAAGTATAAGACTAATAAAAACATTTTCCATTTGTTTACATGTTGAAAGAATGCTTACAAATATAATCTAAACCCAGAAACTAATTACATATTTGTTACAGCTGCAGCAAGCATATAAAAATAAAATAAAATTGGCACACCAGTGACTGAGCCAGGAGAAAGATGGTTGACTCTGCTGTACCTGTTGGGAAGACTTAAGGTGTTCTTCTAGGCTAGACTTAGCCCAGAGAGCAGCCCTTAGATCATCAAATAGCCATTAAGATAACTGTCACTGTACTATTTTAGATTTAGACGTGTAGATCCTGAGCCTGAAATCTTTACTCAGGCAGTATTTACTGCCAATCGGTAGGATTCAGAGTACCAGGAGCTGGATTTCCATCACACAGCTTTGTAATGCAGTACAACTGTTATGGCATATAAATGGAATCTGACACTGCTGAACTCAGTGGAAACAATCCTCACTTGCTCACTACAGACAGGACTGCACCTTGTGGGTCTGTACGGGAGCGTGCTACTCCAGTGGAACTGCAGTAGACACGAGCTGCTAAAAGCTCTCCTTGGCCAGCTGTAATTCAGTTGTGATCCTGCTCGTACACCAGGTACAGATGCACAGTTCTGACGTCTGAGACAAGGAACCAGTTCTCTTATTTAAAAGAGTGGAAATCCAAAGTGGTATCAGCAGAGCACAAGTCCACACATTCTGGCAAAACCTTTTAATCTGAGGAAGAAATAAAATCTTTAGACTACAAAACCAATAAAATATTGAAAGACCTGAATATGACAGAAAACATAGAAACCATGCTCCGCTACCAGGACACAATCCAGCAAGGCACTTGGATATATGCTTAGCTTTGCGCATGGAATCAATCCTACTGAGGTTAAGCTTTGCTGGATACGGGCTATCTTTTTCTGAGTTGTATTACTTTTCAGTGTCAGTACGCTGGCAATATTCAGATCACAGTAACAGTTTTCCCTCTCACATCCACCAGCTTTCTTTTCACTCTGGAGCTGAACATTAACTTACACAACATTGTGACACACACTCCAAACTCAGCCAGCTAACTTTTGCAAAGGTTAGTATGAGAAAATAGCTGTAAAATTTTACAGACGCAGATGCAATACAGAACTGTACTAATTGCAGAGAGCCAAACAGAAATCACTCCTCTTCTTGACTGGAAAATGGCAACACTTGCAGTGTTTTCCTGACCACGTGAGAAAATTATTTTTTTTATACACGTGAAAGGCACTAGTCTGCTATTACTGGGCAATAGCCTCCTGAATTACTGATACATTCTGGTGTGGGTTTATCTGACATACAACAATTTGTCCATCAGACCTTTCACGAGCCATTCAGTTTATCTGCATGGCTGGGTCTACAACTGCCATCTTCGTTTATTTTAGCATATGGATAACGATTACATAGGGACTCTTTAAAGTACTTCATATGATTATGTGTCATCAAGGCCCTGATAAAGCATCTCATAATTCTTTGGCAAACAACACATCCCTGGTCATGTGGTGGTGTCCGAGGAGAATCCCGCTAATGTTATTTATAATGAGAAGCATGGCATGATATCTGTCTCATAGCAGAAGATGCGTATGAGGCCACCTCATGAAGTGCAGCATCAGAACGCAATATAAACGGTCCTGAAGTGGGTCTTTGTTTTAGGGAGGGCTATAGATGACAGGGCCAGCCACACGATTTACGGTCAGTATTATCTTCTGGGACTGTCTCTTGCTACAACAGAACACTCTAGTTTTCTGGGGCAGGTGAGCATCAATTTAAGCAGAATAATTCTAAATGTTGTCAGAAGGTTTCATGGCATTAGAAAACACAATTTTATGCATAATTTGGCTGGGGATCAGCTGCTACAGAACAAATTGGTGCCCCATGTCTTCTAAATTTAGCTGGCTCAGAAATAGGAAGGTACAGTAAAATTTGCTAGGTCTGGCACTGTAAACATTGATGCCCTCATCACTGTCAACTCAGCTGATCACTAGGCATTCAAAACTAGATTTTGGAACTACTCTTCTGTAGTGCAAAGTCATCTGAGTTGCGAGCAAGTGTTTGCTTGGAGACAGCCAGCCTTCCAAGCCCACCGACAGCAGAACACAGGAACAAAACATTTACTCAGCCTCTCATTCCACTCCTTTCAGCCTAAGCTATCACAAGATTTTCAGCAGCAAAGTGTCCTTCCGAAAGATAACAGGGAAGAGAGTGAGACGGGAGAGGGATGCTCCCACAGTGGTGCAGCAGTGTGGTGCATCTTTTGCAATATGAGACGCAAAGACTGAATATTAACTCCATCTCCTCAGCTTTACATTGCACCAGAAACATCTTGAATGTCTGGAAACAGGGTCACCGTCACACCTGAGATCAAATGTGTTTACTGTCATGCCTGCCTATTCAATAAAGCATTGCAATAATGCTGTGTTTGTTGCCATCTTCAGGACTGGCTACTTTAACTATGTAACTCCTTAATTAAGGTGAAAAACCCTAAATGGATGCTAATACTGACATTTGTAAAGCAAGTAAGAAATTTGTTGCTCTCTTTTCCTTAGGATTACACTGAAAGGATCCAATTCCTAACAAAATTCAACAGCAGAATACTTTCTTTAATTTGTACCAAAAGAATTTTTAAAATAGCCTTAATTGTAAACACATTGCCTGGTGTAAACAGGATTCTGCATGTGAGCTGGCTATGCATAATAATTTGTCAGATATGTCAAAATGAGGAACTTTCTGAGTAAGTGCCTATTTGCTAAGGTTTTATAGTATGTTCTCATTGACACAATAGTGGGATTTTTATATATAGTCTTAAGTGCAAAAGATTAATATATTTAAAAATGCATCAACTGTTAGTTGACAAATTTGTTTTGGTTTATAAACATTAAAAAATTAAAAAATCTATGTATAAAATTAACTGTGCTTCTTTAGAAACTTTATGTAATCATTCACATACAGCTTTAAAATATTTTTATAGTAGCAATTCAAAATATGCTGAGTGTTTTGCAATCACATGACTGCTACAATGTGGAATGTTACCTATTTTCTTTAATAATCTGGGCCAGATCTGGCTGTCAATTTACACCCAGAGTAATTCCTTGTATCAGCTTTATGCTGGTGGAAAGGATACAAAAACTTGGCTTCTACTGGGGGTTAAAAAGAAGTATATTGAGTGCATTGAGTGCACCCTCA
>NW_010258723.1:0-12348 GCF_000690775.1 Eurypyga helias
GTCCTTCTCCTCAGGGCTGCTTAGCTGGCTTTGTACCTGGACACCACTCTAGCCACCCTAATAGGAGAATATGCGGAGAAGAGCGCTCTGGAAAATCGCAGTGTCTGTTATGTGTGCGCTCCTAAAAACTGTATTATTTTTCTACTTGGTGCTTCAGTCATAAATTGATACTGAGTTGACACCTAAAGATAGAACGTAAGACCTTCAGGCAGGCAGTAGTCATGCAGTCCTGAAAATGTTGAAACAGTTAATAGTTTCACATAGTTTCATTAGATCAATTTTTTGTTTTCCATATGCAGTAATATTAAAATGAATTTAAATCCTGTTTCCTTTCCTGGAGGCAGGGAATGATTACCTTTATATTTTTTTTTTTTTTCCCCCATTTCCCACTTGGAATGTGTAACACTGCCTCTCTCCAGATGTCTGCCCTTACCCATTTTGTGCTGTTTGTATCCAAACTGAATTGCAAAACCCCAGAAAGTCACCTGTTGGGTTAGTCTGACTCGGCATCTTTCACTGTTTCTTATTGTTCAGAAAAAGTATGGAATTTTCAGAGCACAGTCTCTCTCTGAATACTCCTGTATGGAAAAGATTAGGATGCTTATTGGTATTGTTTGATTAGTTTCTAATGTTAAAATGCATTTCAAAAATATTCAGATTACAAATTCAGAGAATGAAGGCTTTCTGAGAGGATGCTTGTAATTGCAGAAAGGTCCTTTTGAAAAGATACTGTTCTTTCAGGACTCTCTTACTAAAAATATTTAATATTACAAAATAAGAAGTCCTGCAGTTAATCCCAGCCTGATCCTGGTGATCTCTGGCCCAGGCACTGAGAGTCACAATAGTCATTGTCGGTTCTATCACTAGTAAAGCAAGAGAAGCACCTCCAGAGGGCACTGTCTCCCAGCAGAAAACTAACCCGAGCTTTATGCACAGCTCTCGCCAGTTTTCATCAACTCAGAGGCACTTTGGAAACTTACCTCAGTTACATGGGAAATGAACCTAGGGCTTTAGATCACACTGAAAACAATAATTTTCACTATAAGCAGTTGGTGGGTTCTGGAAGGGAGGAGAGGCTTGCTTTAGCTAATAACAGCAGGGTAATGAGCCACTGCTGTGATGTGGCTGTATAAAAGCCAAGAATACTCCTAGCATGTATCAGGCAAGGTATTACTTGCTGCAGCTGGATATGAACTCTCACTTAAGGATACATGTGATGCTCAGCAAGGCAGAAAGAAGCTGAATATCTGTGTAGGATGCGAAGTAATGTTTGTTTGGAGCTGGGACAAGAAGCCAGTAAAGTAGAACAGATAGTTCTTAACTCATTTGAGAAGCCTGACAGAGTGGATATGCAAGTGCCTGGATTAAAAAAACATATATGTTCAATTTTTAATCGGAGATGTAGCTGTTGTAAGATTTCCTGGTGCCTATTTTGAGTAAACTCCAATATTCTGTTTGTCTGACAGCAAGAAACAGATCGGTCAGCTAAAGAAATTGCAGGACTGAACATTGAACTCTAAATTGAAATGGAAACATTAGTGAAGCCAGGTGCTGTCATCTCACCGTGATGGTATCTTCTTTTGAGAGCAATTCTACACTGTGTTTGCCTATGTACCTCTTTGGACATTAGCTAAACTTTCATCTGGCATTATAAAAGAATGGTCACTTTTCTTAACCAACAAACGCCCTTTACAAAATTGCCTGTTGTAGGCTATAATACTCCTGCTTCCCGTGCGCTATTTTAAACCTCACAAATAATTCACTGAAATAACTACAGATGTCAGCCCCCTTTTATGTAGGAAATACGTGCTTTTTCAAAAGTTTCAGTGTTCAGGATATATTGTACTCACGAGGAGAGGCGATCTCTTTTGCTCGTTCAGGTTAATTGTTTTCTCAAGAAGTTGTTTTATACATGTTCTTATGTCCACATTCTTCCTCTCAGTTCCAACCACTGCCTTGTTGCAGTCGGAACGTGACCTGTGCAAAGAAGAAGAGAGAAATTGTCTAACTTTTCATTTTTTTTAAATAGAAATTCATATTTCAGTGTGATAGGTCTCCTAGAAGAAACATAATGAATTTTTAATTTTGCAGCTGTGGAAGTTATTTCACTGAACACTGTTAAGGAATTTTTTTTTTTTTAAAAAAAGACTTAGTTTATGGAATGCCATGGTAAGGGCTATAAAAGGCAATAAAATTTTATAGTTCCAAAGAATAAGTAGGGTGCCTAAATTGTCTTTATTAAATGCAACACGGACCATTGTCTCAAAAGCTACGGCGAATAAAGGGTTTTTTTTTGTGTTGTGTTTTTTTTTTTTAACTAAATTTTTTTTTTTTTAATCCTGGGCAAACTGGCAAATTCATCCTTGTCTTAGGGCAGACCTTCTTTTGTGTATATATCCGAGTTTGACACATAAGCAAGGAAGGTATTTGTTTGGACTCAAGGGCAAAAAAAAACATTTTCATCTACGCCGATCTCTGTTTCCAAGTGGTAGTTTAACTTAATCCTCACCTTTTCCTCTTCCTCAAGATGTTATAATTTCCCAGCTCTGAAGACACTGTTTTCATTGAGGGTAGCATCCGTGCCACCCAAACCACACTATATGTTGTGAAAGGAAAATCCACATCCTTTTATTAAGACTCAGTTTTGTCTTTTTATATGTGCATTATTGGCATGGGAGGGGTGGCAAATGTCTTAATCTTGTGTTCAGGATTTCCTGTTTTCTGCAGTCTTGATGAACCACAGCTCTCATACCTGTGGCACAACATCATTTGAAAATGTCGCTCCCTCCAGAAGAAAATTTGGTGAAAAGTGCCCTGAAGAAAAGTGCCTGATTCTTGCGGAAGTTTTTGTTTTTATAGATGTGGGAATAATGATTAACTCATTACAACCGATCTCTTATGAGCTAATGTTTCAAGAATAACTTCTGTAACTGTTAATCAGGATGTGCCGGTCAAAATATTTTCTTTTGTGTTCCTGTCTCCCCTTTAGCTTTCCAGAAGACTGCAAGAAAGAGATTGGAAGGTTGGAGATCTCTTGCAAGCAGTGTTGAAATACTGTGAAATGGTAGAGAAGGAGTCGGATGGAGAGCAAGCTCTGAATAAGTCTTTGGTTGGTTGGCTTCTGGAAAACGTCTGAAAAAACCAAAGATGCTCTTCACTTCATTCCCCTTTTGAAAGGAGATAGGAAGAAGACGGATATGTAAAGTAAAATTCAACGAATGAATGTTCAAGTATCTGTTGGCATTTAAAAGACTTTGAGGTGAAAGTCAAAATAGCTGTGCTGTGCTTTGTGATACTGTGCACATGGTATGTTTATTCAGTCCATAATCGGTATTGTCCACCTGAGCATAACTTGTATTTACTGCTGTGTTCAGCCCATGGAGATATTTATGGGAAAAAAAAAATCCCTTGCCTATGATAATAGCTCAGAGGAGATAGTCTCAGCCGTGATTTTTAGGATCCCCGCTGTGCCAGGATAGCTCTTTTTCCCACATGTACGTGTGTTTTATTCACAGCGGGGCGAAGAGCACTGATGTTCTGCAGAAATCTGTTCTGCAGTACCTTGCTGCAGACAATTGGAAAAAAAACTACAGGCTTTGGCCAGGTGTTACGTGCCCGTGGGCAGCGTTGGCGGGAAGAAAACTGTGACGTGCCCAAGCAGCCCCTTAATTAACGCAGTCTGGCTTCGTAGCCACCTTTGTCAGGTTTAACTTTATGTGGAGCTGTGAGAGTCTGCTCTGAGACTGTTGAGCTGCAAATACACGTTCCCTTTTGTTGACTACAGCAGAGCTGGTAACTTCTGGTAGAAGGGCAGAGTGGGTAGCTGAGCCTAAGTTCATACACAGTTCTTCAGCAAGGTTTCCTGAAGCTTGCCCCTCCAGTTTAAATTGTTAAATTTTGTGCTGAAGCTTTTTGTATGCAGATACTTTCGTGGCGTTAATTCTGTGTTGAAGAATTTGTATGTTAGTCTCTCACTAGGTGTGTTAAAAGTAGCAGATAAAAATTTCTTCCTCTGAGGCTTTTGGCCATCTTTTTGACTAGTCTGATTTTTTATTTCTTAGCCCCCATATATGAATTTACTTTTCAGTAATGAAGAGAATTTTGTTACTCAGCAAACTCTTATGCATTTAGCAAAGAGAGCTAATTAAAAGGTGAAGGGGAGATTTCTTGCAAATTGATTTTTTTGTTTTTCCTACCTACCTTCACCAACTGTTGTTTTTTTTGGGTTTTTTTTTTTTTTTAAAGGTGCTTTCAGTCAAGTCTTTAGCAATCTGATCCGGTTTCTGACCAGTGCTGATGACTTACTTTTCTGTCAGAAGGGAAATTTGGACCTTCACATATCCCATGGTTTGAAAATGCTTTTTGGGTTTTGTTTCTGTTACACATCCTTCGAGAGAAAAAGACACGTGCTGGTAATTAGAAGGTTGCCACCTCAAAACTCGTATCACTTGCGAGAGAATCACGGAGTCTGACTTATTTTGGATAAGCAAAAGACTCTTCATAGCTTTTTCAAAGAATATAGTGTTGATATGGTGCAGAAGCTTCTGATCCCAAACAAAGAGAGATAAGGTCTTTAAAGTTATTCAGTACTTTTGCTGGAACGTGTACCATTCTGATTTCCTCTACCCCGTGTTACTGTGCACTCTCCTTGTAATGTCTTTGTGTTTCAGGAAGGCACTCCACTGGTCTTTTTTATAGAGACCTGCTTTATTTTCAGTCCTCTCTTGTCATCTGGCTTTCAACCTTGAATCTCACAAGGTTCACCTTTCTCACTGGGTTGAAGATTTTTAACATTTTTGAGTGCTCACACACGTGCATACAGGCATCGATACGCCTGTGTATCTGTATATGTGTGAGGTCTCACCAATACGAACGTGAAATTTACCACCAACTTAAAATCCTGTTATGCTCATAGTTTATTACCTCACCTCATATATTGTTTTGGTAATTGAAATATCTACGCATGCCATGTGACAAAAAGACCAGAAAGCATTAACGGGGGCTTTTGTCTTCTTATAAGTAATATAATGCCAAGAGCCAGGTTAGGGTTAGGTATTTTCTCTAGTCCCCAAAGTGTAGGGAGGAAGTTTTCCTAATTCCTGTATTTGGAAGATGGGGCTAGCAACAAATATTTTTGAAGAGTTGTACAAAAGTTGTTGGGATTTTTTTTTTCTCTCTTCCACTCCCCATACTCCTTTTCCTTTTTTTTTTTTTTATTCCTGAGGTTGACTTCTAACATTGTTTCAGACAAAAATTTGAAACCGTTCTCTGGCTGTAACATCTTCCCTTTAACACAGCAGTAATGTACTCTTACAAATTTACCTTTAAAATTGAAATGTCAAGAAAATAAAATGCTAGAAACGGTGCCTGAGGACTAAATTTTGCTCTGGGTTTTGGACCCTTGGATTCTCACCAAGTGGAATTTCGGGGCATGAGGATACAGTAGCACCACTATAGTGTCTCTGTACATGCCCAAAACCAAATTGAGAAAGATACTGAAGACATTGTAGATGTACCAAGCTGTACATTTGGGGAAAAAACCAACAAAGCAACACCACAGGAACAGCTGGGTTTTAACTGCTTTATATGTTGGATTTTATCACTACAAGGGCCTGTAGCGACAGGACAAAGGGTAACGGGTTTAAATTGAAAGTGGGGAGGTTTAGGTTAGATATCAGGAAGAAATTCTTCCCGGAGAGGGTGGTGAGGCACTGGCACAGGTTGCCCAGAGAAGCTGTGGATGCCCCATCCCTGGGAGTGTTCAAGGCCAGGCTGGATGAGGCTTTGAGCAACCTGGTCTAGTGGAAGGTGTCCCTGCCCATGGCAGGGGGGTTGGAACTGGATGGTATTTAAGGTCCCTTCCAACCCAAACCATTCTGTGATTCTATGAAGTTGGTGAAGTGGTTTTTCTTTTTAATTACTTTCCTGGAGAAAAGCAGAAGATCGCGTGATTCCCAAAGCTTACAGCTATTCAGAAAGTTAAGTAGACAATAGATGCACTGAAAATTATTTTTATAAATGGAATCCTGTTTTCAGATTGGATGAAATACATTTTTTAACTATTGATTGGTGTTATATTGAGGAAGAAATTGATTTCTTTGGCCCCTGAGAAAAGTTAGTGTAGTTTCCAAATTTACATGAAGTAAATGTTATAAAATACTTCGTTTTTACTTAAACAAAAACCAAACCCCTTTTCTACACAAATTGTATTAAATTTATTTGTGATTACTTGACTTTTCTTCTTGAGTATCAGAATTTGGGAAAACGTTAAACTATCCTGGTAGAATTATTATGATTCAATAATGTTAGTAAACATTGGTAAACCTTATTCTGAGTGTATCTAACTGGTGCTGTCTGCCATTTTAATGAGAGAACCTGTTCTTTGCTAACGCAAGTCTTAAATTACGCTATTACTGAGTTTATTTTAAAACTCCTGACCACATACAGAAGCGTAAATGAAAACTGTAGCAAGATGAAGGGCCACATTTTGCTCCACTTAAACCACACAACACTGCTTTGTAAACAAACATAGCAAGGTAGAGTTTGTTTCACCTTCCGTTTTTCTCTGTATGGGAAACCTGACTTGGTGATTTAATTTTTAAGTTGAGGAGAATATATACAGTGGTGTTATTGTTCCAGAATACCCCAGAGACCCTCCCCCGCCCCCCAAGGGGGCCTACAAGGAAGCTGGGGGGGCCTTTTTACAAGGGCCTGTAGTGACAGGACAAGGGGTAACGGGTTTAAACTGAAAGTGGGGAGGTTTAGATTAGATATCAGGAAGAATTTCTTCATGGAGAGGGTGGTGAGGCACTGGAACAGGTTGCTGAGAGAAGCTGTGGATGCCCCATCCCTGGGAGTGTTCAAGGCCAGGCTGGATGAGGCTTTGAGCAACCTGGTCTAGTGGAAGGTGTCCCTGCCCATGGCAGGGGGGTTGGAACTAGATGGTCTTTCAGGTCCCTTCCAACCCAAACCATTCTGTGATTCTATGAAGACACCTTGTCTCAAACACTTCATAAACACAGTCGATGTTCTGAAAAAATGGAAGTGTTGGGATGATCTGTAAGATTCTGTAGAAAAAGCACTTTGAAAGTAGTCCCTCTATAAATTAACAACCAGAAGTAGGTGTATTTAAAACAAGTTCAAACATTCAGAATGGGGTGCCTAAATAACAGAGCAGTGTGCATAAAGCCTTAAAATTAAAACCAAACAAAACTTCCAATCCATATGCTAAAATTAAAGAGGATTTGCTGTCTCAAAATAAGGATGTGAAAAAGCAGCTAAGACAATGCACTTGAACGCAGTTTGTATAGTGTCTTTGTTCTTGAGTTTTAAAAGATTGTGTAAGCTTTTTAAAAAGAAAAACGACAGAAAACCAAAAACCCACCAACCCACATTCCGAGACTAAGTCTCTCAAAAATGGCATCAGATTTTAAATGTTGACATTTTTAACTGTGTCTGGGACCTTTTCTATTAAGAGCCACGTTGGTGGAGATGGGAACATGGTGAGTAGTAAACACCGTCACCAGCGCAAAACCCCCCTGGTTTTACACAGTTGATTTGCAAAGAAAAGAATTCTTGGATGATTTTAGTGTAAGAATTCTGGCTTTTCAGCCACTACTGTCGAGCATTTACTGTACTTGAGCTCTGAAGAGGCAAGTGCAGAGCCCAGCCACTGTAGTCACTTTATTTTGTACCATCTTTGTACATTCCTGTTGTATAGCTGGAGTTGTAGTTTTAGAGGGCCTTTGTTCTGTTGTAACGTCTGGATAGTATTTAATACTAAAACTTATTATAACTTGCTGGAACTGCTGCTTATTTGTGCAGTGTTACAGTAATTCACAGCCCAGTTAGTGATGCAATTGTATACCAAAAGCAGTTTGAATAACTATAAATGTTTATGTAACTGTACTCAATGAATATGGAGGTCTTGTACTGTATAATGGTGATGAGTTCTGCCATTTTAGTAATTTAACTATATTCAGTTTTTCAGATTATGAACTCCAGGTTGCACTAAATTTGTCCTTGTTTTAGCAGTGGCTTAAAATAAAACACATTTCACTGGCATCGGGAGCGCTGTCGTTTCTTGTAAATCCATGGAGCGTTGTTTTTCTTTTCACCTAGCGCAGCTAAGGTTGGCCTTGGTCAGTGGGTTGTGTGAAGGCGCTTGAAGAATGGTGTAGTAAACAGCGCATCAGTAGATGGCATGCTGCTTACAGGATTGAATTCTTGTCCAGGAAGGTGTGAGTACGCTGTTTTACCGTCTTCGGGTTGAAAGGTAAACGCGTAGTTTCGGTTACATGAAGTACAGCATCACACGGGTTCTGTAAGGAGAGACTGGGCATTAAATCCACTCCACTGCCCCGACACAAGTAGGGTGTAATAACCAGTCACCTCAGTCTCATCTTGCCTGGAAGCTAGGTTAGGGAGGTTGGCTTGGTATTTCCGTGTGGACTGAGGTTGGTCTTTGGCATGTTGTACAGTATTTGGGGAATGGGTGTAGGAGCCAGCTTTGGAGTCATCTGGACAAATTCAAGAATACACTGCTCATGAAAACATTGTACGAAGCATGAAGTTTCGCAGGACGATTCGGAATTCTCAGGCGTTTTGGTGTCTTGTGAAATCTACCAAACAGCCCAGTTGCCAAGTACTCCGGAATAGTAACGCTGAGCGGGGATGATGTGCATGGATACGGTTTCTAAGATATAACGGTGCTGCCGTTTCAAATAGCTGTCTTAATGCTTTTTTGATGTGTATGTTGTGAGTCTTAATAATCTCAGCAGGCTTTAATTTCAAGAAGTTGGAAATTTTTGCTGAAGTTACTTTTAAGACCAGTAAGTGTGTGCAGCTCTCCGTGGTGGTTTAAAGGAGGTTTCTGCCCTGCTTGGGAGATTACTTCCAAGAAGAGCATTCTTCTGTTTCGTTACCCTATCTATTTCAAACGTTACTTTGGTTTTTTGTTTGTTTGCGTAATGCTTCACGTTCAATCAGGTGGAAAATACATGTTAACTGAAGCAAGTCAGCATTTAACTTACCCTTAAAATATTGTACAGCCAAAAAAAAGATGGGCGGTGAGTTTGGGAACAACAAAAAAAAAAAAAAAAAAAAGGTTTTTGTGAAGGGAAGGAAGAAGATATTCATGTGGAAGATTAGTCTGAGCTTTTTTCTTCCGGCCTGGACTTTATTTTTCTTTCTTTCAGCAGTCTGGTTCTGGCTGGCTTTGTGCAACCACAGAACAGTATCCGTGCACTTTGTTTAACCTTGGTGTATGAAATTGAGAGTTAAGTCTCCAGCTATCCCGTAGTCTTCACCCAACATGTGTGCTACTCCCATCTCCTGCTGCCGTTGCTCGGACCTTCCTCTGGCTCCCTAGCCTGAGCTTCTGGTGTGACTGAATTCCATGCTGGTTACTGCTCCAGGCCTCTGGTTGGAAGGTGGCTACGGAAAGTGAGTCATGCCAAGGCCGAGGAAATGTACCCAGAGCACTAACCGTACTGGTTGTTGAGCACCATATTAATCAAATGCTGTCTCTTCCCCTGCTGTTAAGGCAAACCACAAGGCGTGTGACTGTTTGGGGCAAGGAACTAACCATGACAAGCACGAGACCATGTCTGTGGTCAAGGTACGGGCTATCTAGTCCATGGCCACCCAACACCTTTCCGCAGGAACTGTGAAGACTGCAAACGGGGGGGGGGGGGGGGGGGCAAAAGGCTCTACGTTGTCAAAATACACAGTCTGTCTTGCCTTCATTCCTTCAGAAGTTGCTGCTGCTGCTTCTAGGACTGTGAAGGAGCTTTGTGTGCATTTTGTTTTTAATGTTTGGTTTTTGTATTTAATTAAGAACGGCGAAAAGGGAACATGCACGCAAGTCGCTTGACTTGGTTTCCTGAAGTTCCAGTGCTTCGGCCAGGAACGAGATGAATAACGAGAGAAGAAATGGTGTGATGATGTGCTATTTTTTTTCTGCCATCGGCTCCTGTAGCCCACTGCTTGCTACTCTCTTAATTTGTACAGTTTCCACCTCATACAACTTCCAAGTCTCCTCCTACGCTTTCCTTGTGGCTGTTGCTGCTTTCTACTTTTTTTTTTTCCCCCCGACCCTTGTCCAGTCTTGTAGTATGGCTGTCATCTTCTGCTTCTTTCTTGACCCTACTCTCTTGTCCTGATATGACTTCTGGCCTCCTCGTTCTCGGCCGCCGGAAGTGGTTAAAAACCAGCAAGGGGAGTCTTCTTAGCTGAGAGGCTACGGAATAAGGCTTGCCTACCAGAAATCATCAAGCAGCGAAGAAGAGTTAAACTTGCTTTTGGCTGAATTTTTCACTCCTGTAAGAAAGTAATCTGTGGTTGCTTTGGTTTGGAACCTAACGTATTGCTTGCAAAACCCGTAGATTTTATGCTGATCCGAAAGTAACTTTTAAGCTGATACTGAAGTATAATGTAACTCTAAGACGCTCTGTTGTTCGTGGGGATGGATGTTCCGTGTGCTGCATCACACCGGCTTCCAGGCACAGGCAGGGCAAAACTCATTCCTTGTAAAAGCTGGCAAAATCCCAGTCCCCGCACCCACTTACCCCAGGTCTCTGTTTAGATAGGTAGTAACCTTTCATAACAAACAATTCTCAGTGTCTCTGCTTCCGAGAAGAGCACATTTTTGTAATTATTGCCCTGCAATACTGTGCTCTGAGCAGATGTTGCAGCTGGATTGATTAACCACACAAATCAGGCATCCTATTACTGCTGCTACAAAAATGCCTTGCGCTGGAAGTCATAGACTTAGAGGAGGTACATAATGTTTCTGTAGGAAACCAGAATATGGGTCTGTGGAAAGCAAACTGAAAGAAGCTCATCAGAGTGTGGTTGTTTGGAGAAAGGGTGTCGAGAGAAATGGCAATGCTCAGCTGTGCTGTGGAACTCTTCACAGTATGTCACGCAGTACGTAGCGGAGAAGAGTCGGAGCTCGCAGTTAGATCTGTTGGAGTTAAAAGGCACAGGGCATAAGAGAGGTTCCCAGCTAACTTGGAGGACTGCGAGATGTTTAGCTGATATTTCTTTGTCAACAAATCATACACATTTTTTCATCCTGTTGTCTTAGGAGGTTTGGGACTGGTTTATGTCCTAATGGAATGCTGCAAGCTACAAGGTGCAGACAGTATCTTCAGGCTGGTCAGAGTCATCAAAGGGTTAAGCCTGAGACGTCTTGACAAGCCTAGGACACGCTGGCATCTTCAACAAAGCCTCTTCTCCAGTGACTGCCTGAGAAAATAAAGAGGTGGCTTTTGGCAATTCCTCAAGGAGTCTGAAGGTCCCTCGTCAGAATGATCAAAGTGCTTTTGAGGGACTCCTAAAGACATGGTTTCAGAGAAGGAGTAATGGTAATTTCTGCTTAACATTACTTTGTGAGATTTTTTCTTTCTTCTTCCTATAGCGTTGGAATGCAGTTTCTTAGGGTATGTGCCCAGCTTGTAGGTTGTGTGTTTAAAATTTGACATACTTTATTTTTTTCTCTTATGTTGCACAACCGTTAAGAAAAAAATTAAGTAAATAAAGAAGTCATCCCTGCTGCAGTCACCCAAATTACATCGGCTGAGTGGTTTTGATTAATTAGGGAAATAACCATTAATCTGAATACATGTCAGCAATGAGAAAGTTGTTTGTTACCATCATTCATTTTTTATGTTCTTTCTTAAAATGTGAACCTTTTTTTGGATAATTAGATTGGAAGTGCACTAAAGCTAAAGCTCGTGTAATTGTATCTAATTAACAAGGAGAAAAAGAAAGAGAACGAACCGTGGTCATAACACAGTCTTGACCCTGGTGGCTCGCTTCATTTGAACATAAATTAATTTCCTACCAACCGTCTCCTGTTTTCAGGTCCAGTGTTCAAACACACACATCATAAATCTCACATCTGGCTTTATATTTGCAGTTTCTACAGTCTTGGGATGTTGAGAAGAGTAAAGGTTGCAAAGATATTTTTTGCTTCTTGGTTGCGGTGCCCTTGCTGGGTGGGACTTTCTCTCCAGTCCATCTTCCCAGTCAGCCCCCCCTTTGGTGGGAGTTGTACATTGCACTGGTCCCACATGGTACTCTGGGACCTGCAATTGCTCTGCCTTTTGCTTCTCTGACTTGGCTTCAGTGCTGCTCTCTGCTGCTCCTGAAGGGTCTCCCAATCTTAGGGCCTACACTCCAGACACTTCTCCAACCCTGAAGATAGTCTGATACCCTCGAAGGAGATGAAATCTTTGGGAAGTGTCAGTCTGGGCAGGAGCGTAGCAGCCAGGAGAAGACAAACAGCCAGCCCTCGGCTGCTCGGCTGCTCCCTGTCTGTTGAAATCATAGAATCATAGAATC
>NW_010258724.1:0-4907 GCF_000690775.1 Eurypyga helias
AAGTGAAAGCAAACTGTGGCCTGGAAACTGGACCAGGCATTTTCCTGGAGAACCCCCTTTTACAATTATTTCTCCTTGCAACTCATGCGCCCCTACCTCTAGGGTGGAAGTTGATTTTCCATCCCATTTTCTCATGTCCTCTCTGTGGTCATGTAGGTGAAGATGAACGGTGGCCTGAACTGTGTACCCATTAGATCTTCTCTCTTAAGCAGACGAATGCTTTCACCTAACAACTGAAATACTGGTCTGGACAGGTGGGGAGTAGGTCATATCCTCTTTGAGTTACAGGAATTCCCAGAACAGTTTTTCAGACAGATTTTTGGGCCTTTCAGACAGTTTTTCCACAGCCAAGGTGCAAGCCCATAGCTAGAAATAGAGATTTTTCCAGAGTTTTCCAGCCAATTCATCCACCAATGGTTTTTCTTCATCTTTCCAGTTTAGTACTACCAATGAGATGGCTTGCGATGATGGTGCACTCCATGCAGACTTCTGCCACATAGGTTATGTGCACTGGGCTTTTTCTGGATTTGTCAGTAACTGCATGTTGTCCAGGTCACCATAGATCACCCCCAGCAAAGCTAATTCCCTTAGGTACTGGATGCTCTCTCCATGGTGGTTCACTTGCCTGGGTGACATATAACATCTTCCTTCCCTAAAGAAAGGCAGGATTCCTTCCTCCAGAGATTGAGGGTTTGCATCTTTTTTCTAATTGCCTTGTCAATGTCTCCTTCCCTAGACAGAGATCCCAGCTTCTTCGTTCTCTGGTTCATCTGCAGTGCCTGTGGCTATGGTTTGAGTAGCCACAGTGACTGTTGCCAGGGTTGGGGTAGCTGCACTGCCTGTTGCAGGAACTGGGGTAACCACAGGTGAAGTAGCCATGCAGCACCCAAATATGCATCAAACAGTGGTAGCAGATGAGGTGGTATTTTTAAACAGTTATGTAACCCTGAGCAAACTTGAAAATCATTCAGGAGACTTAACAATAGGACAATGAGCATCCCAAGGGTATTTGAAATTCTCAGAAACTATTGTAATTAGGCTGGATGTGAAGAGAAAGATGAAGAAAGGTCTATCCTCTCTTGGAGACTGGCTTTACAAGGAGAAAAGGTATAAGGAATAATTATTAATAATTTCCGCTAAATGGCTCCCAAAGTATAGAGATGATGACAAGCTGAGTGCAGATAGCAGATTTTTAATTTTATCATATTGTAAAACTGTTGCAAAGCACAGCGAAATCATAACCTTGACCCATCTCCCAGAGGTGATAAACAGCACAAGGAACATATACAGCCAGTAAGGTGTTAGGTAACACAACTGTGAGAACCAGCATAACAACTCTGAGCGTGAATGAAGCAACATTGTGAACAGTGATGATTTAACTAATATAATGAATGCTTATAACAAATTCGCTTTAACATGCTCTGGTCAAATCTGTTGTTACCTCAATCTTTCCTGCAACGTGTTGGGTGTCACAAAGCACTTCTGAAGCATCTTGAACCCCTTCATATGCTGCCAACCAAGCAATGAAGTTCTTGAGTGGTGAGTTCAGCTGACACAAACTTTCATGCCTGTTGCAGTTCTCTACTGCAGTAGTAGGCATGGCTGTTTGGTACATCTGACTTCTGGCCTCTTGTCTATTAATTTTTCTGTGTTGTTCGTGAAGCAGGTGATAACTCACCCCAGAGCAGGGCCATGGAGGTAGCTAAATATTGGAGCACCTTACCCATGACGATAGACCAAGAGCAGGATAGGGAGAGATCCTTCTGCTGCCTTCAGCTATCCAATGGGATGTCAGAGAGAAAATGGAGCCAAACCATTTTCAGAGATACAGAGCAAGCGGATGAGAAGCAACAGGAACACAGGAAATTCAAACTAGATGTCAGGACAACATGTCACAGCAAGGTGGTCAATGACCAAGCTCCCACATATGCTGTGGGATGCTCCACAGATGCTGTACAATCGCCATCCTTGGAGATATTCTGAATTCAGCCAGACAGTGGCTGTCTACCTCTTGTGTGTGAAGGGTTTGGCTCATCCTCCAGAGGTGCTTTCACGCTGAAGTTATTCTGTAATTCTCTGATTGCAATTGAAATTCTACTGGATGCAAATAAATCCAGTATTGTCAGGTGCAACTACTGAAAAGCCCAGATACAGACTTCCCAAAAAATCTGAGGCAAGTAAACATAAAAGAAATACTGCAAACCTTTTTACTTGAACGTTTGGTCTTCTATTTGCATAAAGTTTTGAAAGTTCAACTTTGTAAGCTTTCTCTGCTTTGTTGATACCATTGAAATACGTTAATATTTGCTGATGAAAACATGATATTATTAATACCAGGCTGTCAGAAAAAATTATTTAGTCAGGAAGATCATTACAAATTATGATCACAATAAAATCAATGGAATTGACAGCACTGAGTAAGAATTTGAGGTGGGAATCTTGAGAATGTGCATGAATGCAGCCTCTGAATAGCCCTGTGAAATGCAGACTGAGCAAATACCAAGCCCTAGTTAGTCTGGTGCACTTTAACAGTGCAGTAATTATTAGTTGCAAACAAACAGTCGTTGCCTAATTCAGAGCCTAATATAAATAGGAAACCTGGCCATAAAGGCTCCCTAGACATGACCCTAGGGTTAACTTTCTAGGGTTTGTAATCCCAGCTACATGTATCTACATGTATCTCCCAAGTATCCCTGCTTCCTTTGCTTTTTGAAGTGCCCAGGTTGCCTTCCCCATGCCAGAAAGTTTCTTTAATATAAAAGGTTAAATCATTGGCTTCTCCACTATGAAGACTTTTTACCATAGGGTTCTTGCAGGTAGAATCCCAGTTCCAATCATTTTTATTCAGTTTAGTTACTTTTAATTTACTTTTATTTATCTCATTTCCTGTGTTTATGCTTTATTTGTTGTACTTGAACACATCTGCTTTTGTAGAAGAGAAAAACTAAAATGAAATATTTTAAAAGCTGGCTGTTCTGTATAAAACTATGAAAAACTCTCTAGAAAATATTTTTTCTTTCATTTTGCAGATTTATGTAAAATGCAGTTACTCTTTTTTATCTTATTGGCTGTTACCAGTGGTTTTAAGTTCATGTGTTCAAAATGCAAAATATCCACTTTCTTCCAAAACTGTTGTGTGATGAACTCTGAATGCTGAGATTTTTACATATTGAAGTATTTAATTCTCTTATGTATAAGTATTTTCCTAGTGTAAACAGAGGAGCTAACAAATACGTGTTTTGCTAACAAAATCCAGATCACCCAAGGGGCTGCAAGGGGCTGCACAGGCATAAAGGTAGAAATATATGTTACAGAGGGTGCATTTCTGCCTCTATCATTACAAAGTAAGGCAGTAATTTCACAAAATAAAGAGCCCACTCAGAATTAAGGCATTCCTAAAAGTCACAGAAGCAACATTTCCAGGGCTACTGCACTATCAAACCCTACCATGACACTTCTGGGATCAATGTCAGGTCATCATAAGTTGAACCTCATGCCTAGGCAAGATATGAAGGGTTTTAGCTTCATCACAGCTCCTGAGGTGCCTGATGGCAGCTGCATGGAATTTCTGGGTACCTTCAGGAAGGACAAATAAAGTTGTGTCAATGCATGTAAATAATTACTGTCAGTCTGTGACCAGTGCTAAGGCAAGCTTTGGGGATGATAACAGCTCCAGTGTAGAAAAAGGTATGCATGTCTCCACCCGCGAGGACTTATGTTTTGCCCTCCATAGAACAAGTGGTTCTCTGTATCTCATTGCCCCCAGTGGCAAAAACTGGCATCCTCTCGCTGTGATTTGACAGTGAAGGTATGGCTGTGAGCATCGAACAGTATTTGAACATTTCTTAATATTGGGCCATTTCATTCCCACTCTGGACATGTAAACTAGTTGATAATTCATGGAAGCTCAAGCCTTTGTCCACCTTCCAGGTGAAGTAAGCAGTGCTGTGACATGCTTTCAATGGGTACTGATTGTGGAAATAAAAATTCCCCCAGATTTTCTGGTCAGAGAATGAGAAATGACAGGAAAGATCACATTCAAAGCAAACATTCCAGACTAAAGAGAATATAGAGGCTATGCAACCATTTCATTAAATTGGAGCTATATTGTTCACTTCTACTGGAAAAAATCCTTCTGAATATATGTTACAATATTTTATAAATAAGATGATGGTTCAGAAAATCAGAAAGAATATTCTGAAACACAGAATGTATTTAAGCATTTTTGAGTTACTCTTCTAAGCAACAATATTTAACAATAATGAAATAACAATAAAATGTATGGATTACTTTCTGAATTCCTTATTTTGTTTTTCAACTCATGGAACTCACTTTCTTACATCAAAGTTTCCATAAATGCAGAAATTAATTTCAGAAAATCTTAATAAGTTCTGTTAGAGGTATAGATTTCCCTTAGCTTATACTTTAATGCTGAAAAAAGCAGACAATAAGGAGATTATTCAAACCAACTGTATATTACAGATTTTAAAATCTCCCTCTATTTGTGTACACACATGATCTCAATTGAGATAATAGTCTTAAAGAAGAGTCTGAGACCAAGGCAGTTGATACAGTCTTGAGTGGAATAAGCAAAGAGAGAGTAGAAACACAGAGGTAAAATTGCTATGGTCTTCTGACCTGCTCCCAGGCCAGGATACATCAAAACTGAGCTTCCATTCTCCTAAAACCTTTTTGATATCTCATTAAAATACCTAGGGTTTCTTTTTTTTTTTTTCTTTTTTAATGGTTCATGGGCACTTTAGGGAGTTAGTTGGTTGGATTTTATTTTAAGGATGTCTATATAATCCCCTGTGGCTGTCTATATTGTGGAATTACCCTCTAGCAGAATGTCTACTACAATTTGAAAGTAGGAAAAAGAAAGGGATGAGTGGGGGGGGGGGTGGGGG
>NW_010258725.1:0-16413 GCF_000690775.1 Eurypyga helias
AATGGGACTCATTTCCCAAACAGTCTCGTAGAGAGTTGGGCCAAAGAGCACGGCATTGAGTGGGTCTATCACATCCTGTATCATGCACCTGCCTCTGGGAAGGTTGAACGGTGCAATGGGCTATTAAAGACCACCCTGAGAGCAATGGGGGGTGGGACTTTCAAAAATTGGGATACACATTTGGCAAAGGCCACCTGGTTAGTCAACACCAGAGGATCTGCCAACCGTGCTGGCCCAGTTCAATCAAAACTTCTACGCACTGTGGAAGGAGATAAAGTCCCTGTGGTGCATGTTAAAAATATGCTGGGAAAAACAGTCTGGGTTATTCCTGCCTCGGGCAAAGGCAAACCCACCCGTGGGATTGCTTTTGCTCAAGGACCTGGAGGTGCTTGGTGGGTAATGAGAGAAGATGGGCAGGTCCGATGTGTACCTCAAGGAGATTTGATTCTGGGTGAAACTAGCCCATGAACTAAATTGCATGATGGCCATTAACTGCTGCAAATATCCCTTGTTCTGAGCTCTGTGTTGTAGGAATCACTCTGGCAGAGATCACCTGAACCTACAGAAGTCCAGCCTTGCCAGAAGTGCAGCAGTGACCTGACTTGAGCTGGCATCTGCGCCCAACGATCCCACGCAGCACTTCACCTTTCCTGTCCTGAGTGACCACCTGATGGAATCTGAAGTCATGCACAAATGCGTTCAGTGTTGGGACATGTGTTCAGTGTTGGGCTCCTCTCTACAAGAAAGACATTGAGGTCCTGGAGCAAATCCAGAGAAGGGCAACAAAGCTGATGAAGGGACAAGAGAACATATTATTCTGATATATTATTCTAAGAGTTAACCTTTGACACTTCAGCTTGTCAGTGTAACACACAAAAGACAACTGACCTGCAACAAAGGTAACTCGTACCTTTCTGAATCTGACACCCTTAAATATGTAAAGCAACACCTATGTGTTTGTATGAGAAACAAAAACCAACCACCAAATCATTCTGAAATCTGGGTCATATGTAGAAATGTCGGGGTAAAATGATTTTACCTGCAGTGTCCAAATCTCCCTATATCTATGCACTCTCTGGTCACTAGTGTGGCTGACTGTTCTTGTATGTATATACAGCTGTGGATGCCATCCGATGAGCTGGCTGGGCAGTCTGGAGCCTGTTAGACAGCAGTTGTGTTTTATCTTCTCTAAATAGCCTCTTGCTTTAGCTGCTGCAACATTTCAAAAGGGCAAGTTTAATGAACTCTAAGGGGGTGATATTCAGTCAAATGTTGAGAATTCATTTTGATTTATTGAAGACCTGAAGGTAGCTGAAATTCCTTTTTTTCTTAAATCCAATGTGATTATTATTTTATTATTTAATAGCATAGCATATCTAAATGCCTTTCAGTAGTATAGAAAATAAAATAGTTTACAAGGATTACATTTTTCTGCTGATTTTAAATGACTGTTAGTTAGGCTTTCAAGTAAATCCTGGTTTTCCTTGCTTCAGAGTGGGTATCAAAGCAAACAAGTAAAAACACAGGTACATACCTGTAAATTTCCCATTATAATCAATTTGGGAATTAGCTATTTTTCTGAGGCTTACAAGATAAAAGTGAGTTCAGTAATTCCAAGTATTTTTCCCTTGTAAAGTACATTAACCACCCTCACCAAAACATAGTAGGAAAATTAACTCTCACCTTTTATTTTCTTTTTCTTGTTAAATCCTCCGTTATTATTTTTTGCTCAGTTCTCTGAAGTGCTGAGATTGTTATTTTCCTCGTCTCAATGGACCAAATCCATAAATAAGGAAGACTGAGGCCAAGTTTTGATCAATTATTCCCTTTTTTTTTCCCTGAGTTGACTTCTCATCAAACCTGTTCAGACCTAGAAATGCTTTTACTTCTCTTGTACTGTGTGAGTTGACCCAAATATCCAGAGACCTGTGTATTCAAGCCCTGTTCATAAATCCTATATTTTTGGTTCTATGTGATGTTGGTTTTGTTTGCGGATGGGAGGTTGGTTGGTTTGTTTGTTCCATTTTCTTCTCTTGAAGAGAGAGGAGAAGGCCTGGCCATCAAGGGCAGATGCACTTTTTTTCTGAAACCTGAGCCTCTTCAAAACCCCTCAAGCTGGAGAGTCAGAATCTTTTTGCATCTCTGGAAATTCTTGGCCACAGATTCATAGGCTCCATGCCTGAATGGGAATTGTGAAAACTGTATCTTGTACCACTAGGTATGTGTTGTTTCAGCAGCATGGTACTGAAATGGAGACCCACTGAAGCCTGGAAAATATGGTAACTTATAAAGATACTCCATTGACGAATGTTGTGTGCTGAGTACAAAATTAGAAATGTCCAATTCCAAATATAGTTTGAAGGTAACCCAGGATAATGTAACAGATATGAGCATGCTAGATTTCCTGAGTTTTCTATCATTTTATGCTAAAATTCAGGGGACCTTTTTATTTGTTTTGTACTTTGTTTTTCAGAAATATCAGAAGATAGATGAGAATACCACTTATCCAAGTTAGAACATACTACATTTGTTTCTTACAAGGATGGTGTTCAGAAGTTTATCATCTTTCCTTAAAAACTAAACATAACTTACTGGATTTAAATAAAAAAAATCATGATTTTAAAAATGTATCCGAGTGTGTTACTTAAGGCATTACAATGGGACTTTTTATTGCACACTGTCTCTCAGCTTAGTCCTATTTTAATTGTCATTCTGGCTTATTTGGATTGTAGAATTATAGCCTCAGGGGTTAAATTGTGGGGTTTTATAACCATTATGTTGTAGCAGACATAAGATTTGTTTTTCAGTTGAAGACCATTGTTAGTTGGGGATGAAAACCTCATGTTTGAAATCTTTTTTTCTTTTGTTTATATATTGACAGGACTTTGTGAATGATAATGCAGTGGTAGTCACTTCTGACATAGAGAGATTGTTGGAATTCTTTGCTTCAGATAAGATGGTGTGGATAAGCAGACTGAAGAGTCCTAAATAGCTGTCCATTTCATTAATATATATTGGCTTGATGCACATCATCTTTGTGTGCAGATGCAGGATTTTAGATCTGTTGACTTTGTCCTGGTGTACCAGTTTTGGCTGGGATAGAGTTAATTTTCTTCATGTTAGCTAGTAAGAGACTGCGTTTTTTATGTGTGTTGAAAACAGTGTTGATAATACAGGGGTGTTTTTATTATTGTGGAACAGTGCTTACACAGAGTCAAGGCTTTTTCTTCTTCTTACACTACCCCACCAGCAATTAGGCTGGGAGGGAACACAAATGTGACAGCTGACCCCATCTGAACAAAGCGATATTCCAGACCATACCATATGACATCATGCTCAGCAATGAAAGCCTGGGGGAGGAAGAAGGAAGGGAGGACCTCTGGAGTTATTTTACTTGTCTTCTGCCTGCTGAAGGAAAGTAGAGAATGAATTCTTTATTTTGCTTGGCTTACACATGCGGCTTTTACTTTAACTTTTAATCTGTTTTTATCTCAATCCGTAAGTTTTCTTACTTTTACCTTTATGATTCTCTCCCCCACCCCACCAGGAAGGAGTGGGTGAGTGGCTGCATGATGCTGGTTCCGCCAGCAATACCTGGTTCCGCCAACCTGCACATATTTTGCATTGTGCTGGGTGATAAAAAAAGGAATTAAACTTCTTTCCTGAATCATACTTTGGAATCTGTTATTAACACAACATTCATTAGTATTTCAATTGAAATGTAAATCTACCGTCATTTTCTAAGAGGCTTCTTCGCTTTGCCTTGGCCACTGAGGTTCTGAGCGGCAATCTTGAAGCTAAAACTATGCAGAGAAATCAAAAGTAGGTACTTAATTGTGCTTTATTTGAATTCATATCTCTCAATCCAGTTCATATTTTCAAATTCTTACCATTAAAAAATTTCCTGTGACACTAGTGTCTGGAAACATGAGACTACCATACCAAGAAGTAGTCTTGTTGCAGTGCAACACTACACAAGGAGATGGGTTGTGAAAACCCTGGTCTCATCTGAGAAGTAATTAATTGACATTCACCACTATTGAAAATAGTTTTGAAGATCATTTACATATTTATGTTGAAAACCAAGGATATCATGAGATTTTTTTGAAGAATACAGTTCCTTAAGGTTTTGCTTGTCTGATCTGGCAAAGACGTGGAAGTAAAGGCGCTTGTAAGTGATCCACGAGCTTCTCATTTCATGCAGACCCTTCAGCAATGGAGAAAAGACCAAAAAAACCTGAAAAGACAATTGAAGGTCAGTAATTGAGAGGGTTAGAAAATCTGTCTTTCTACAACAGGCACTGAGTAAGGGGAAAAACTGATGAAGGTGGAATTTGTGAGGATCACAGCCAGGTAAGAGGTTGTGTTCCCATTGACTGTGGGACTTAAAGTACTTATGTCTTTCCCTGGAGAAGGCAGCTAATGCTGTTCTACTTTTTATTTCCAAGTTGGTTCCATAGAGAGTCAAAGAAGGGATTAAAGTGTTGGGGGAGGCTGTTGTTCCTATAAAGGCAACCACCTCTGACAGCAGTATTCATCATACTCATTTTCTCCTGGTGGTGGCAAGAGCCATGACCCCAGTTCTCCAAACCAGTCCTCACAGAAACAGTACTGGAGCCTGTTCTTTTTCCTTTCTCTGCTTTTTCACGTGGGCAATGGCTCTGTTAGAAGAGTAGGCTGCTTCTAGGGTGGAGGAGGTTTGGAGGCAAGTATGGACAAAAGTAGGGTACTCAAGGTAAAGTGAGCTATTAGTAAACAAGTTTAATAAAGGGATGAGGGAAGAAAGAGACACAAGTATAACCTTCTTCAGTGTAAAAAGTACAGCTTTATGATGACTAACTCTTAGATCTACTTCAGAACAGTTTTAAAAGAGACAAAATTTAGGTAGGTACCAATTACCTGTCATGATTAGTATCCATCTTATTGTATATATTTAAGAAATTAATGACAACAGGTGGTTAGAAATGTCTCATTACTACTAATTAATATGGCCATTGGCAAAATAAGTATAACAAATCATCTTTTCTTTCTCTACAATAACTGCTATCCAGGCTAAAAGGAACAGATTTATCCCTTCACATGGCCTTTTGCAAATTTAGGTGTACAGATTATGTAAAAATGGACAAATAAGACAAAATGATTCCAGAAATATTAAAAATCAGAGTAAGACAAAGAATGCTAGGAAGAAATATCTGGAGTTGTGTGAATGAACTCTTAGCTTTGGATAAGTGGTTTTCAAAAATGAAAAATTTAAAATCAGGACACACTGAAATTTTTACATTTCCTTTGCTAAGCTGCAGATACCTGTTTTAGATAAAATGAAACAATTTATTTTGCTAGAAGTGAGATATTTTGATTAAAGAAAATTTAAGAATTGATAAGCCTTCATTTTTGATGAAAACGCTAGGACTCAGACCTTTCTTTGTTTCATTCAGAGGTGGGATTTGAACCCATGTTTCCTACCTCACAAGTGAGTGCCAGAATTGTAGTTGTCTATTCTTGTCTGTTCCTTTTCATAAGCAGTAGGTGAATATTCATTGGATATAAATAATACGTTAAGTGAATTGTCCCAGCTTGCATGTCACTTTTTCATAGAACAACAGACACGCTCAGGCTGCATCTCAAAGCAGAACTAGCTGTGGGTTCAGATGTGGCTTCATCCAGTTGGATCATTAAAACCTCCAAGGATGGAGACTGCTCAATATCTCTGGGATGCCTGTCCTACTCCATCACTATCTTAATGGGGAAAAGGTTTGTCACTACATCTAGTCTGTATCTCTCTCAAGTCAATTCATATCATCCGTCGCTTCTTCCTGTACGATCCACAACAGAAGAGCCTTGCTCCATCTTCTTGATTAACTACTTAGAGGTATTGACAAGCTACTCTTAGGACTGAACACTTAAACTTCAGAAAGAGATATAATCGTTCTTAAATTTACGTACAGACCTGGACTTTATAGCTTCCAAGAGATATTACTTCAATACATATAAAAAGATTGCCATAAATTAGGAAGATGGTTTATACTGGGAATGAAGAACATTGAAACTGAGGTCAGGTTGCATATTTACATTGACAAATGTTTTTGGATACTTTTAAGTTTCTTTCATGCGTGCATGTGAAGGTAGAAGTCTTTCTTATGTTCTACTTCCCACATTTGGACTTCAGTACTGTTTGGAAGGTAGAATATGGACATGGCCTGAAAATTTACAGACATGGTGTTCTGACCCACAGGTGACAGTCCAAGAGACACCTACCAGTCTGACTATGGACTCACAGGGGAGAATCATGTGGATGACCCCAGGCAGCTGTTTTTCTTCCAGTGGGGAGACTGTTGTTCTTTAGTGTAGGTTTTAGTGTAGGACTAGGACTATGCAATGGGCAATTATGAGCTCTGCCTGTGAAGAGATTGCTAAAGTTGGAAGTGTCAGTAGATTGTGTAAATTGGGGGAAATGAGTATAAATAAATGATTTAAGCCAAAAATAAAGCACTAGTTTCATTCTTGACAGATTGTTGTGTCCTGAAAGAGAGAGAGAAGAGACGGTGCTTCTCTTCCAGGGGAGAGGACCCAGGGCTGGATGGTGGGTGCTGGACATCAGGGAGTGCTGGCTTCTGTGGCTTGGCATCCATGAGCAAGCACTATGGAAAAGGTTAAAATTCAGCTCTGGATGCAGAGGGCAGGGAGGGAGATGCATGTCTGTCTCTGGAATTAGGTGAGGAAGTTTAAAACATGCACAGTTTCTTTATCTGGAATAATATTTCAAGATTTTACCAAAGTGATAGAAAGGTCCCCAGAGACTTAATGGATACTCAAAACTCGGGTAAATGTCTTCAAACTGTAGCTTAAAGACTGTGGACATCTCTCCCAGCATAAGTTACTGTATAATATTAAATCATAGAATCACAGAATGGTTAGGGTTGGAAGACACATTAAAGATCATTTAGTTCCAACCACCCTGCCATGGGCAGGGACACCTTCCACTAGACCAGGTTGCTCAAAGCCTCATCCAGCCTGGCCTAGAACTCTTCCAGGGATGGGACACCTACAGCTTCTCTAGGCAACCTGTTCCAGTGCCTCACCACCCTCTCCATGAAGAATTTCTTCCTGATATCTAATCTAAATCTCCCCACTTTTAATTTAAACCCATTACCTCTTGTCCTGTCACTACAGGCCCTTGTAAAAAGTCCCACTCTATCTTTTTTTTAGGCCCCCTTCAGGTACTGGAATGCTGCTATAAGGTGTCCCTGGACCCTTCTTTTTTCCAGGTTGAATAAGCCCAATTCTCTCAGCGTTTCCTCATAGGAGAGGTGCTCCAGCCCTTTAATCATCTTTGTGGCCCTCCTGTGGACTTGCTCTAACCGGTTGATACCCTTCTGATGTTGAGTGCTCCAGGGCTGGACGCAGTATTCCAGGTGAGGCCGTAGGAGAGCAGAGTAGAGAGGGAGAATCACCTCCCGTGATCTTCTGGACACACTTCTCCTGATACAGCCTAGGATACAGTTGGCTTTCTGAGCTGCCAGTGCTGAACTGCCTGCTCATGTTCAGCTTTTCATTCAGCAGTATCCCAAAGTCCTTCTCCTCAGTGCTGCTTTCTGTCTATTCTCCACCCTACCTGTACTTGTGTGTGGGATTGTTCCGAACGAGGTGCCGGACCTTGCACTTGGCCTTTGGATTGTTCCGAACGAGGTGCCGTACCTTGCACTTGTCCTTGTTGAACTTCATGGGTTTGGCACAGGCCAACCTCTGCAGCCTGTCAAAGTCCCTCTGGATGGCATCCCTTCCTTCCAGTGTTTCGACCACACCACACAGCTTGATGTTGTTGGCAAACTTGCTGAGGATGCACTCAATGCCACCATCCATACTGCTGGTAAAGATACTAAACAGTACTGGTCCAAACACCAATCCCTGAGGTACGCCACTCATCACTAGTCTCCTCTCAGATATAAAGCCTTCGACCACAACAGTCTGAGTGTGAGTTTGTTTCCTAAATGCTGTTAGGAAAAAGAATGAATGTGCTATAACATGGAAGCTGAGTCAATCTAAGAAACTGGGAATTTCTGGGCACTGGGGAAAGAACTCTAAATAAGGAAAAAACTCTAAATGAGGAAAAACTTGAAATATTTTTCCATTCAAAATTAGAGATGTTTTTATACTTTTGTCTTTCTGATAACATTTTTTTAAATTAGCTATTTGGGTTTTTAGTCTATTTTTATACAGCTCTCTTTAGAGAAAAAAATCAGGATTTTTTTTAATACGTGAAAGTTACAGATGGTCTTTTTGGCTCTGATTAAACTGGATTCATTTAATCAAAAAGGACTGTGCTTTGCAGGATTCTTGGAGTCATCGTATCCTTGATTTGAGAAAATCATGTCTGGCAGTGAAAGGCAGAGAGCCAGCAGGCTTTTAAACATCAGCTCTCGAATCCCCTTTGTTGCCTCTTTCTGCTCTGGGTAGATAAAGACCTCCCTCTCCACACCCTCACATCTCCCAGTCCAGTTGGCACTGGAATTGCCTCTGGATGGCAGCATTTTCCCATACATCTCTGCAGAGATGCGGGATGATAATTAAGGAAAAAAAAAAAAAAAGTTTTGTGTTTTTTTAAAAAGTGAGTGGGGGAAAAACCGTTTTGGGGATGCGGGAAGATGATAATTAAGGAAAAAAAGTAGTTTTGTGTTTTTTTAAAAAGTGAGTGGGGGAAAAACCGTTTTGGGGGGTCTCATCTTTGAAGACCAGCATACATCTTTGCTTCAGCATAATTTACCCAAATCTCATTTGCAGTTTTGTCTTTCTTATTTTAATCCTTTCTAGGTCAGCTATGTCAATTGAAATGAGGAAATCAATGTCAGTATCTGACTTCATTTTTTTCAATGCTTTTCTACTTAGGGCATCTCTTATAAAATTGGAAGCTGGTTTCTGTCTCTGAGAAGATGAGCAGTATTCATGGGTTTTCCCCATTGTCTTTATTTACCATTATAGCCAATACTTTTTCTGATGTTTTGCCTTATGCTTTAGAAAGCAAGTTGACTTGCTTGCCTTGTGGTTTGACAAGGCGCTTATATGCAGGAACTTTAACACAAGCAACTTTTAGTTCATTTCCTTCAGCTATTGGGTTTACCTTGTGCATGTGATGACACCTTCTGTCCCACTCATGGCAAACATGGAGGGCACAGTGTCCCTCTTCTTTCTCTCTCTGCCCTTTAAGAATAAATACCTCCATGTCCTGCTTCCAGTGTCCCCTCAGGTATATTGCAGGCTATCACCTAAGATGATTTAAAACCCCGACTTAGGGTCCCCAGGAGGTGGGCCATGGCAGCAGTTCCTCTGTTGGTCATTTCCTGGTTTGCCTTCCAAGCCTGACCCAGCTGCTTCTGTTCAGCTGTGCCTAGATTTTCTGTAAGCTCCCCATCAGGTTGTGAGTTGGAAGACAGTGTACACAACAGAAGAGAGCTTGAGACAGTAAGCTTAACAAAGTATTGGTAAAATAGGTTGTTGTAAACTCTGAGGTGCGATATTCCACTGAAGATTTATATTGAGAAATATATGTAAACTGCTGTTGTCATTTAATGATTTGAATCAATTAGTAAAGGAGGTGTGTGTCTGTATATATAGGTAGATATATATGCATAACTAAAAAACAATGATCAGATATGCTGATTCATACAATGGGAAAATAAGCAGCTTCAGAAGGAGTTAGAGAACTGTCATGATGTGGAGGTATTATTTTTTAAAAATCATATATTTTTTAGAAATTATTATTTATTATATTCTTTGCATTTTCTTGTAATTGCAAAGAAGTAATTTGGTCTAGTCCAGCAGGGGAAAAAAGCAACATTGAGTCAGATCAGCTCTGGCCATGGCATGAGGTAGAAATGGCTGTTGCTAATCAAGTGTAACTATTTCAGAATACATGTTTTTTGTGATCTTCTTCACCTTAGACTCAAGCTCAACCATTCATGAATGCTTGAGAAAAGTCTCTTACTTCTTTTTGGAGAGTTGGGGTTCATGATCTCTTTCAGTGTTACAGAAAAGAATATTATACTGTTTTAAGGCTTGTTTTGCATTTTTCTTGTTTTGTCTCCCCTCACCCTTCACCATGGCTTTCCTATGTTTGAAAATATTTGGTGTTATGCAATGTGGTTTCATTTGGGAAAGGTTAGTGGTTTAGAAGAATGGCAGTGGTTAGTTCTTCAGGGGAATTGGAAGGTCAGAGTGGGAAGATAAATTGTGCTTTCTTGCAAAAAGAGAGTGTTGCAAATACTGGCAACAGTGTGCCTCTTACTTGATCATTAGAGGAAAAGAGAAATGAGTAACATAGAATCATAGAATGGTTTGGGTTGAAGGATCCTTAATGATCATGAAGTTCTACCTCCCCTGTCATGAGCAAGGTGTCATGGTTTAGCCTTTTCTGGCTTTTAAGTACCAATCAGTTGCTCAACCACATCCTCCCCTCCCACAGTGGAGGAAAGTCAGAGAAAAAAAATACTAGGAAAGCTCATAGAAGTGGAGATAACTATTAAATAATATAATGAAAAATTATAGTGATTGTAAAACTAATACTACTATTAATAAGTAATTAAAACAATGGAAAACAGAACATATGATACAGTAGGTCACCAAGCACTGACCAATAAACAGACAGGCCACAAAAGCAGGGTGCAGTCCTGGAGCCCAAGAACCCCAGAACAGGAAGAACACCCTCCCTCCCCCAAACCACTAAGAAAAAGAAACTGCTTCTCTGCTAACAACCATACCGAGAGCTAACAAAACCAGCTAACGACCCAGCTATCAAGCTAGTCAAAAGCCTTAATGATCCTCTGCACCAGGCCAAGTTACCGTCTCAGGAACTGTGTGTGTACCCATTCAGCCTGACTACAGAGACTGACTTACCATTGAATGAAAAAAATCAATCGGTGCTCTGGGCCAGCCAGATCTCTGAAGGAGAGTAGCTTGTTCCTGCCTGAAACCAGTACACAGGGATACCCAGCACTAGGCCAGGTTGCTCAAAGCCTCATCCAGCCTGGCCTTGAAGTAAGCCAAGGCATCCACAACTTCTCTGGGTAACCTGTTCCAGTGCTTCACCACTCTTAGTGAAGTCTTGAGGCAGATCCTGGGATGCTTCTGTATACGCAGAACTCCCACTTACTTTTTGCCAGCTCGCCTGTAGGACAAGGGCTCCCCAGCACCTCTCTGGCCTCATGTAGGGCTGCAAGTTTTTGCTGTACGACAGCAGCCCGGTGCTCCAGCTGCTTCTTTGATCTGGTTCCTGTCTGCTGGGCACACAGGAGGAATGAATGGGCAGACAGCCAGAGACTGCAACTAGACAGCGATACCGTGGAATGAGCTGGGAGTGACTGGAATGTGACTCTGGTGTCGCAGGAGTCAGCAGCAGTGGATGGTTGCAAACTGGTTAATTTCTTCTTGGAAGCAATAAATTAGTATGTAATGACAGTGTCCCTTCAGTTCATGGTTTACAAAATAAACTAAGAAGAAATGTAAAAAGAACATGAAAGGAGGAAGAAGAATCTAAAGTAAATTTGCAGTAGTGTTTGCTAAGAAAATTAAGGGCATAAGACCCCAAGAGTACCATAGATGTTGTTTCGTCACAGCTGAAAAGCAACGATATTTTTTTTAATCCAGAGCAAAGACAGGTGATAGGACAGCTCTGTGAAGAATTTCTTCTTGATGTCAAATCTAGATCGACCCTTTCAATTTAAATCCATTATCCCTTGTCCTGTCACTATAGGCCCTTGTAAAAAGTCCCCTTTCAGCATTTCTGTAGACCCCTTCAGGTACTGGAATTTTTCTATAACGTAACCTTGGAGCCTTATTTTCTCCAGGCTGAATAAGCCAAACACTCAGCCTGTCCAAATAGGAGAGGTCCTCCAACCCTCTGTTTGTCTTTGTAGCTCTCCTCTTGGCTTGCTCCAACCAGCTGGTATCTTTCTTATGCTGAGTGCCCTTGAGCTGCATGCAGTACTCCAGGTGGGTTCTGAAGAGAGCAGAGTAGAGGGGGAGAATTACTTCCCTCATACTGCTGGCCATTATTCTCCTGATACAGCCCGGGATATGGATGGCCTTCTGGGCTACCGGTGCACACTGTCAGATCATGTCCAGCTTGTCATGCACCATTTCCCCAAAGTCCTTCTTCTCAGAGTTGTTTTCAAGCCATTGTCCACCCAGCTTGTACTTGTGCTTGGGATTGCCCCAAACCATGTGCAGGACTTACCCTTTTTGGACTTCATGCAGTTGTCACAGGCCCACCTCTCCAGCCTTTCACTATCCCTCTTGATGGCATCCCTTCTCTCCAGCATTTTGACCACACCACACAGCTTGGTGTTGTCAGCAAACTTCCCACAATCCATGTCATTGACAAAGATGTTAAACAGCACAGGTCCCAATACCAAACCCTGAGGAACGTTGCTCATCCCTGATCTCCACTCAGACATTGAGCCGTTGACCACAGCTCTTTGAATCTCATCAAGCCAGTTCTTTGTCCACCAATTTGCCCATCCATAAAATCCATGCCTTTCCAATGTAGAGACACAGATGTTGTCTTTCCTAACCTGATCTCTGACTTCTCAGACAGCTTCCCTGTAATCCTCCCCAGCTATCTGACCCTGGTTCCACCCAGTGTAGGCTTTCTTTTTGTACCTCAGCTTGTCCAGGAGCTGCTTGTTCATCCATGCAAGCCTCCTGGCATTTTTATCCACCTTCCTCCTTGCTAGGATGCACAGCTCTTGAGCTTGGAGAAGATCCTTGAATACTCGCTGGCTTTCTTGGTCCCCTGTTCCCTCTAGGTCTTCATCCCACACAACTCTGCCAATGTGTTCCCTGCAGAGGCCAAAGTCTGTTCTCCTGAAGTCCAGGGCAGTGGGCTTGCTGTGTACTCTCCTTACCTCTTCATGGATCACAAATTCCACCATTTCATGGTCACTGCAGCCAAGGCTGCCCAAGTCCAGGTATCCTTGTCTGCCAAGGATGCTGCTCTTTCCATGTATCCACCTTGAGCCTAATTCCAGAGCTGGGCAGCTCCTAGAAGCATTCACAGTGGGCAGCACAGGTAATGCTACAAAAGCAATGTCTTGTTTTCCTGCTTTTATTGCTAGGTGATGCTCTTTGCATCTAGCACATTTTTCTAGCCTTTTTGAAAGCATAAACTCAGTCCAAAAGGACTGAAGTGACAGTTGATCTGTGTACTATTTTGCAAAGACAGAGGTTTGTATAGTATAACTATAGAGGTTTGTATAGAGGTATGTATAATATAACTTTGGGCTGTGTAAAATCCCTGTGGGCTCCAAAGCAGATCCAGTGTTTGAGGAGAATTGCAGGTGGTCCTGCGGTGATGGAAGATGAGAGGATAAGAATCTGTTAAGTATAAAGGGTTTAGCAGATCAAATATTTTGCTTCTGTCAAAGAAAAATCAGAAAAGGCTTTTAATTAACAAACTACTTAATGAAGAATGGCAGTGAGCAGAAGCATTAGCGCTGAACCTCTGCCCCTTCATGAGAGGTTTTGATTTTGTGTGTATTCTTGCTTTATTTCTGCAGAACAGACGCAGTTCTTTTGCAGGTAAAACTTTGAGGTGAGAACTGAAAACACTAAAATGTCACATCAAAACAGGGGATTTGAAATGCTGTTTTAACGGAGTATTTCGCAGGCAAACCAACAATAGTAAGCAGAAATATAATGCAAAAGGGGACAATCTTACTTAAATGAAATAGGTTGCAGTCACCAACATTTAAACATGCTAGTTACATATAGACTGAAGTTATATGTAGCATTCATAAGTTCGTTTACTTAGTGGGTCATTTTGCTTTTTCTGCTACAGATTCACACTTAATGTAAAATTTTCAGAATCATTTTAAGTTTAGATGATTAAGCATTCTTGGGTGGTGTGTGTGGAATAGATACTAAAATTTCAAGGGTAGTATGTCTTATTGGCATTAAAATATAAAAATCATGGAAGGTGATAAAAGTGATGCCAAGATCAATAAATCTGGGTCCTCAGTCAAACTTGAATTCATTTAAACAGTCTCTAACGCAGTGCTCTACCTTAGCTGATCCTGCTCTGGCAGGGGGTTTGGACTAGATGATTTCTAGAGATCCTTTCAACTCTCTGAATCTGTGAATCTGTGAATCCCACGCTTGGTAACTCTGCTATGTGTTAGGTTTTGCTTTTTGTCTTTCCAATTTTTATTACCATGTGATTATTTACAAAATATATCCTGCTTGTGGCCTTAAATTTTGTTTGCTTCATTTCCTGTTTCTGAGAAGATGATGGCACATCTGTATCTTCCTATTGTGCTCTGAATATGAATTAACTGGGATGTGCTATCTAGACTAAAAGACAGAAGCCACATAGATACTGAGGTAGCACATAATTAGGTACATTTTTTATCATGGTACATGACAAAGGACATTTAGCCATCTTGTTACTAATGTCCATATATAGAAACCTCTGCAGCAGCTGCAAAAGCAAACTTCACCTGCACTGCACTGGTTTCCAAACTGTTGCCTCTGGAGGCGCTGGTATCTCTCTGCACTTTTCCATGGATCCTATGTCCAGCCTAGCTATATGGAAAAAGTAAAAATCAAGAGAAAAAAGAGAATCATTACTGTGTATTGACTGCAAAGTATTTAACTATCATTAGAAAGTGTTTCTCTGTGCCAAATTTTTTAAGTGAAAATCTGAAATTAGGCTTGGAAATTTATGACAATAGGTTCTCCTCTATAGCAGTTCATCTGTTTTTTTTCTAGGTAGACTTTCTCCTTAGTATTTCTGGATTTTCTTTTTGATTCGAATATTTGATTTATTATTTTTTTTCATGTATGTGTTTACAAGAAAAACATAACATTCTAGATCTCCGTTATACACCACACTCGGACTGGTTAGGTTAGATTACAACCAGTAAAGCTGTTCCCACAATTCAAATATAAAATTGGTTGCAGATTGCAAAAATCCCCAGAATAAAACTTGCTAGAATTTAAAACATATGCTAATGAAACAGGGGAAGAAGGAAAAAGCCACCTTAGCAATGTTTATGTTTTCCATCTAAAATACCATGTATTCTGTTGGCTCCTTAAGTTTTCTTCATACTCGTCCTATCTTACTGATATGAGTGAGATGCTCAAAAGTTGCCTAACTGAAACAAACAATTTTGATTTACCAATTTCAGCAGATGTCTAACAGCTGATTATCTGGCTCAGGTTACCTTTTTTCTGAAGGAACCTGTGCGTTTAACAGATCACACCTCTCCCAGTTGAAGAGGTCTGGAAACTGGAACTCCTAATTCTTTTTTCTGCTGGTGCAAGCAATACATAAGTCCATTGAATTAGGTGAATTAAACTTTTTCTGAAATCACAAATAAAACAATAACCAAAAGAAGCTGTTTAGTAACAAGTTAGATAATGGATAATTCAAAGTATGACAGAGGCCATTAAATGGTGAATTCTGTTTTCATGGTCCCAAGCAAATAACAATCTTTTATGAAAAATGTTCCAAGAAACCACAGTAAGACAAGAGTTGCTTGAATGTCTGCTTAGACACTAAGATCTGTTATTGAAATTGTTAAAAACTGTCTGTATGGATACAGTGCTGTTTGTATAATTGAAACATCAGAGAGGACAAATTTGGTTTTAAGGAATTTGTGATACACAGTGTTCAATCTTCATTGTTCAAAATATCCTCAAATTGGTTTAAAAATGAGACTTGACAAATAATTAGTTTCCTTACATTTGTCTTCTGAGCCATTAGATAGGGTCAGATAAGTTTTCTCGGTCATATAATCCCAGGGCTCTAGTCTTTGCAGATTGAAAAATACCTGTTATTGTCTGCCCCAATTAAAATGGGAAAGCTAGCAATAACCTAAAAGTGACACTGAGTCTTAAAAAGAATAGAATTTTGTAGTTTGTGTTGGGTTCAGACAGGAAAGAGTTAATCCCTTTACTATGGCTGCTATGAAGCTGTGCCCCTGGATTTATGCTGAGAAAAGCACTGATAAGGTCTTAGCTGACACTGGGGAATGCCTGCACTGAATTCTGCTTCTGATCCTGCACCTGCATTCCCAGCTCTCGCTCTCTCACTACAGGCAGTGTAGGACACACACAGTTCAGACAGCTGACCCAAACACACCAAGGAGGTATGTCATTCCATGGCACATCAAGCTCAGGTCATAGGTGGGAAGGTGGTCCAGGAGCCATTACATTCTCTGTTGCTCTCTTGCTATTTTACTCCCATACACTTGCTAACACTCTCCTTACCTCCTTTGTTGGCTGCTTTGCCAACTCCTGTGCTAGCTTGTTCATGAGGGAGTTGGTGGGTTTGTTTAGTTTTTCCTATCACTGATAGGGTTCACTCAGAATCTGATGTGACAATCGCTCTCGGGTTGCAGCCCTCAGGCTCTCTGGCTCTGA
>NW_010258726.1:0-29722 GCF_000690775.1 Eurypyga helias
CTTCTCCTCGGAGCTGCTCTCTATGGACATCCCTTTCCACTCTCCAACGAGCAGGTGCGGATGGGATTGCGCAGGAACGAAAGCAAAAGGCGCAGCTTCCTCCCGTATGTACTGCAGCCACAGCCTGGCAGCAGGGACGCTGCCCCCGGCACAGCCCCCCTGCCTTCAACACTGCGGCCAGCCGGCCCCGCCGCAGCCAGCCAGCCCATCCCGTAAAGAGCACTTATCTAGGACTCGCGTTCAGATGAGCAGCAAAGTGGGCAATCTATTTATTTTTAGGCAGAGTGCTTTGAAAAGTCTCCTTTCCATAGCATTCATTAAAGAAAAATGCTATCCCAATGCCAGAAACAACCAGGAAGGTTGCTTGCAGCCTTCCAGTACCTGGGGGGGCTACAAGGAAGCTGGGGGGGACTTTTTACAAGGGCCTGTAGTGACAGGACAAGGGGTAATGGGGTTAAACTGAAAGTGGGGCGATTTAGATTAGATATCAGGAAGAAGTTCTTCCCAGAGAGGGTGGGGAGGCACTGGGACAGGTTGCCCAGAGAAGCTGTGGATGCCCCATCCCTGGAAGTGTCCAAGGCCAGGCTGGATGAGGCTTTGAGCAACCTGGTCTAGTGCAAGGTGTCCCTGCCCATGGCAGGGGGGTTGGAACTAGATGGTCTTTAAGGTCCCTTCCAACCCAAACCGTTCTGTGATTCTATGATTCCTCTGCATCAGAGCCTCGGTGCAAGAGGGAAGTTTTCCAAAGAAGCAGCGATATGAAGTAGTTCTGTTGCCTGGTGCCCACCCCAATGCGCTGAGTACAACGAATTTTTAAGTTTATCACTTCTTCTACGACAACATGACAGGGGAGGAATATAATATACTTATATCTTCTCATCTGCTTTCTATTCAGTTTACTCATCTTTCTGCAGACCCCCAGCACAACTCCAGAGTCCAGCAACCCATTGGAAAGAGCAATCCAAACAACTGCACACATCTCTGAGGCAGCAAGGGCATCTGCGACTCCATAATAACGCACTGGGGGCCAGCAGGCCCTCGAGCACCGCCTGAACACCCGGGCTCCGTGGGTCTGGAAAGCCAGCCGCGCCACTGGGGTGTTCATGGCATATAGGAGCTGGCGTGAGAGAGCTTGCCAGTCCTCCAAATCCCACCGCCCCACGCCTTCCCGCAAGGCTCTTACCACTTGCTCCTGCGGTGGCGCTGGCTGGGCCGCGCTTGGCTGGGCCTGGGGCTGCGACGGCGCCGGGGCTTGTTGTTTTTGCTGCGCTGCTGCTGCTGTCTTCTGCTGCGCTGCTGCCTGCTGGGCCATCAGCTGCTGCTGCTGCTGGTAATAGTTCTGCATCAGCTGCTGCTGCGCTGGCGCTCCTTGCTGCATCACTGGGAACTGGGAAACAACCGTTGTTGAGCCACTTGTTGCGCAGCTGAGAACTGGGGTACCACCCCCAGAACTCAGGGCCAGCCACAGGAACGGTTACAGCCACTGCAGGTGGCAAAGCAGTAACAGGCCGAGACCATCCGCAAAAGGAGCGGCGGAAAACTGCCCTCGGCACTAACGTTAGATCCTGCCCGACACTGCCTGTATGGGCTCCCACGTTCCTCCATTCTGATCAACTCTAAACCTTTTCCCTGGGTCGGAAGATCCACTGTCCCTTTGCTTCCACTGCTAAATATGCTTTAGCAGAGATCTGTGCTGCTATAAAAAACACCTCAGTCACGCACGCCAGCCTGTCATCCAGACACAGCCTGTCTAACACATCGTGTGTTCACAGGCCTCCCCATCACCGCAGCCTACCACGCCACCAGACCTGAATCTCACCGTTAAACGGGCATGCCAGGCTCCTTCAGCGAGCAGCAGGGAAAGTGTACCCCTCTGCTCAGCAGCTGAGCATTGATCTCAAGACTCTGACACACCTCGAGCTGTAAAACCGTAACCAGCACTTCTTATTTTGTGTTTGTACATAACAAACCTATCACAAGGCCTTCCACGCTGACAGTTAAAAATGCCAGCCTTGCATAGCAAAAAGTCTTGCTATATAACTAGAGACACACTGGAAAATGCCTAAAAACTGCACCTATCCCCCAAAAGAACAGGGGACTTGCCATAAATGAAGACACAGCTTGGAGGCCTCCAGCACAGGAAGCAGGCAACACAGAGCTGCGCACACCCACCTGCTGAGCTTGCATCATCTGCTGCTGCTGGTAATAGGCGGCCTGCTGCTGCTGCTGCAGGAGCTGCTGCTTCAAGAAAAGCTGCTGCTGATGCTGAGGTGTGGCTTGTGGCTGAGTAGAAGGGACCGGGGGCTGCGCTTGCGAGGCCTGCTGCGGAGCTGGTGCCTGCTTGGCTTGTGGCTGGGCCGGAGTCTGCTGAGGTGTTGCTTTTGGCTGGGGGACGCTTGCAGAGAGCGAAGGCTGACCACTGCCCAGGGCAGCAGGGCCTGCAACTGGTAGGAAAGTTAAAATAAAACCACAGATCCGTTAGATGAGCACGCACCGCAGCCCTGCAATACACCATGCTCGGCAGGAAGGCACCACACAGCGTTTTACCTTGTGGCTGAATGGCTGCTTGAGCCGTGGGTCTCTTCCTTGGCGTCAGGGCTGGCTGAATGGGTAAAATCCCAGGGTTGGGTTGTGTCTGCCCTGCTTTAGGTCTCTGGCGGGGGGCTATGGAAGTTTCTGTTGTAGGGATGGGATCGGTCAGCCTAGGAGATAAGGTAAGGAAGAACAGTAACAAGAGAGTCTTTGGTAGGCTGACAGCTGGTGCACACCACACATCAGGGGTTTAAAAAAAAAAAAACAAAACTCATCCACACTTTAGCAGTATGTGAGTGATAAAGGGGAAACACTTGCAGGCATCCAGACACACACGACACTTTCCAGAAAACTGGAAACACAGTAAAACCCAACAGATGCGTTCACAACAATTAAACCAACACTATCATTTTGACTTCTTTGCAATTGTGGCATCTTTTCCTGTTGGACAGCTGGAACTTGTCAAAATCACTCAATTCATTCAAATATTTGCTACAGCATATTGTTTAAATACACTTATGAGTTCTGGATGAGCAGATGAAGGACATAAATTAGCTTAAGAGCAGCTGATACCTTTGGGCAGTTGCCTAAACTGCCACCTTTAGAGGTACATCTAACCCAGAATCAGGTCATTGGACCTCTTCTGGTCCCCGCTCAACACTTACTGAGCTCCAGAAATGCACAGCAACAGAGCCAAGAAGCCAGACACCACCCTGCCCTTCTGTGGATACATCTGCTTGTTAGAAATCGAGTTGTTCTACTCATGTACTCAATTACAGAACCAAAGCAGACTCCTGGGACTGACGGACAGCAGAGTGGCCCTAGTTCAGAATCTGAAGAAAACTGCTCATTTTGGAGTGCCCACTGCTGTGCTGCTCACTTGACAGTAAAATAAGGTACGACTTTTGTCCAACAGAATTTACAAGTCTCCACTGAGCAAGCAACAGGAGAGGAGAAAGACCACAGCAGTCCAGTGGTTTCCCCACTAATTGGGCTCTTCGGTTGGAGACTGCATGGGCTTTCACAGCCCCCCCAGAAGAAATGACAGGGCTCTCGGAGAAATCACAGCCTTTCATACAGTAATTACTGGGTCAGGTTATCATCTGTCGGGGGGTCACACTCGAAGAGCAACAGTCCCCGAGGCAGTTCCTTGGTGCACTCGTTCTTTGGGGCAGTTCCAGGCCTGCTGCAGTCTCTCCTGACCGCTCTCAGGTGCTCTGGGTACCGCCTCCGGACGGATGACACAGGAGATTCAGCTAAGTGCATGAACCTCAAGTGCTGCTGTCAAACAGTGACTTCAGAAGAAAAAAGCCTGGCTGTTGAGTCACGCTGAGTCCCCACCTACCCCCCACGCACAAAAAATTCCCCTAATATCTGCTTTTTCTGCCTTTCAGATCAGTGGTTATTTATGTCGTTGAAGCAGAAGCCTCAGGACCACAGTTGCTCGTCTCCACGCGTACACGTGAGCCCGCAAGAAAGCAGCTAAATCTACCAGGCATCTTTGTTAACAAGCAGCAGAAAGACAAGAGGCGGTAAAGAGAGGGCTGAGCATAATGCAGATGTGGTTACCTGGCCTTTGGTTGACTCTTCTTCGCAGCAGCCTCGCTTGCTTTGACTGGGTCCGGGAGCTTAGCAGGGATCGGAGAGTTCTGCAGATCCCCAAGCCAGAATTTTGTATTTTGAGGACAGAAAACAGAGTGAGAAATCATTTGCAAAAGCATCCCGATGAAACAAGGAGATCCTCAAAGCAGTTATTCCTCATGCTGGACACAAGACAAACCCCCTCCACGTTCAGGTCATGTTTTCACATGGGAAAAATGGGGTTCAGCTTTCTGACTATTTACTGGATGTGGAATCTGAGCACAAACCTTCATAGCACAACGTTGGCAGTTCTAAAAGACCACCTTACCAACACTGCTATCAAAAACACAAGCATAATAGTACCAAACCCATAAAGACCATAAATAACTTCCTGAAAACGGGGGAAGAAATTGGTTTCTTCTTACCTGGAAACAACAAAACACAATGTCACGTCACAGATGCCCGTGACACTTTAAGAAACTACTTGTCAACTCTCTTTCTCGGTGCACAAAGACACACTAAGAAGGGGCAGATGGTGTGTAAGGCCTGATGTAGCTCAGACGTAAGTTGGCTAGTCCCGGCCAGCCAGCCGACACAAAACCGCGCCGTGCCGTTGAAAACCAACGGCGGCACAGATTACACACGCTCCGGTGAACGTGCCTGGAAATCAAATCGGCTTCGCGTGCATGGCCTCATTTTCCATGTTCACACGCACAAAGCCTCTTGGTTGGCCTCACACTGGTAACCGGGTGAGGAGGTAAATCAGGGACAAATAAAAGTAAACAATGTGTGAAACAAAACCCGGATTCCTCTCCCTCAAAAAAAGACAAAACCAAGCCCAAGTGGCGCTGCTAATCAGAAAATTAAAAAAAAAGAAGATCCTCCTAATCACAGAACTGGGGAACAACCAACAGGATTCATCAAAATGCTCAATATTCAGCAACTGCCACTCGCGGTCTCCTCCCACAAAGCCCCACATCAGCCCACGCCGTCGCTACTCACCTGGACGTTCTGGACCGGGCATTCCTTCTTTGCCAATTTGAATGCAAAGTAGGAGACCTGATAGATATCGGGTCTCTTATCAGGGTCTGGCTCAAGCATATACCCTTAAAAGACAGAGGTGACAGTATCAGCAGTAAGACAGGTTCACGTGAGCCACTTGCAGCAGCGTATCTGCATCTAAGGAACAAACGCTCACAACGAGGGTGGGGAGGCACTGGCACAGCTCGCCCGGAGAGGTTTAGCTGCCCTGTGCCTAGAAACTCCCGAGGCCAGGTCGGGCAAGGCTCTGAGCAACCTGATCCAGCTGAAGGTGTCCCTGCCCATGGCAGGGGGTGGACTAGATGACCTTTAAAGGTCCCTTCAACCCAAACCACCCACTACGCTACATCTGGTATAACCAGATGCTAACAGGGTGGGTGCCCTGCCTCTTTCAAAGTGCCTGTCATTGCTCAGCGTGGCTGAGGTGACCATCGGGGTCAGCTGAGAGAGGGGCAAGGCAGGAGGGACTAGGACATACTTCCCGGTGCAGCTATGAACAGTTTGTAGCTGCTACCGAAGGCTCTAGGGCAAGCAGGGGACATGCAGCCTGCCTGGCCAGGGAACAGCACTGGTTTCAACTTCTGCATTCCCAAGTGACCCTGGAGGAAAAGAGCTTGATCCAGCCTGGATGTGTCAGTGGGGCAGGAGAAGCCAGCCATGTACACCATCGCCTTTGCGTAAGGAAAGGCCAGGCCGCTCTGCGAAAACATCCAACTCCGTCAGTCAAGACTGCAGCTGGGGGTATCAAACGCTGTGCTGAAAACGAGAGCTGCCCCAGCTTTGCCACGAGTAGTGCCCTGTCCCCGGAATTACACACTCGCTCTAGTCAGCGGGTTATTGGTGCCTCACCGCAGTTGTTTTTCCGTTCACAGAAGATGATTTCTTATCACTAGTCTAGGTCACTGTGGGGTTTTCAGTTCCTTATCCAAACAGACTTCTTACCGGAGAAATGCATTTCTGCATAAATAGGCTTATTGTGCAAGTTTCTGTAGGACTCTGAAACCAAACGGTTGCCTCTCTTCCTGCCTTTCCACAGACTTCACTACAGCCTCGCCAACCCAAACCTCTGTCATCGCTGCCTTTCGAGCCACGGAAAGATCACTTTAGCCACTCCTGTGTGCGAGCAAGCCTCTCAGACGAGGAGAGGCTCCAACGGGTTTACTGTAGGAGCAGGGAACAAAAGAACAAAACACCTCTCCGCTGTGGTTTCAGTTGTGCAAAGTAGACCGTGCCCCCGTCAGACACTCACGGATGAGGCAGTGCATGTCTTGCGAGTGCCGAGAGTTGTCGGGAATGGTGAAATTGCCATCACAGATTGCCACCTGACTCTCCCCGAATGGCAAGGTGAAGTAACACAGCTTGTAGAGTAAACAGCCAAGGGCCTAAAGAGAGAGAACGGGGCACAGGAATTAACAAACCGAAGCAAAGCAGGGAACAGCACAACCCAAACGCCGCTGTCGGTAACAGGAACGTGCTCTAGCTTGTTCTGCTATATGGGTCCCGCGTGACGTCCGGCCTACGGTTAACATCCCTGCGATCAGCTTGAAAACAAGCACAGTTACACGGGAAGATAAATACACAACGAGCTCTCCCTCGCCGGGCTGGGATGCTGTAAACTGAGGGATTGAGAGTATCGCCACACACCCCTCAGCTCCACATACCCCTACGCATCGTGTGACCCTTCCGGCATGAAAGGGGCAAAGCCTGTTTCCGCCACACAGTGGGAGGAAAAAGCAAAGTATTAGCAAAAATAAACGGTAACCATCATCCCGAAAACATTTACTCTGACAAGGCAAAATCCAAACCGTTTCCAAGCTAAGTTCAAGCAACCTTTCAACCGTTATAAATATGTACCGGGGAGAGATACAGCGATAAGTCTGCGGGCTGCCAGGTTATATCACCCTGCCATCTATTTCCGTGCTGCTTTTGACAGCAAGAACCACCACCTATTTCAAAAGAAAATAGAAGTTTTACACAAAGGACTAATTACGAAATACTCCCACCATCTCAGAGAGGAGAGGGGAAAACATTTCCTAATCCTAAGCAACTCATCATCAGCTTTATCTTTTGTCATAGGATTTCACAACGTAATTGCACTCTGGTTTAAAATAACCCTGACAAGATTGGAGGAAAGGGAAGTTTCCAGCAGGACAAGCGCTCCAACAGGCCTTGAAGTCGAGGCCCCGCTGCGCACACCACCACACGCTGGTTTGGCAACACTCAGCAGGTCACTAGAACAGAATTCTTTCCCTGCCAAGAAGAGGAGAGCCTTTGGGTCTCTGCCTTTGCACATTATCACAGGAAGGAGTGCAAACCCCAGGTCCGCCCTCTGAGGCCCTGCATCTTCTCACGCTGTTACAGCTGTGGCCTCCCCTGTCCGGGTCTCTGATGCCGAGGCGAGTGACCCAGCACTGGTACAGGGCCTGGTTCCACAAACCTCCCGCTGAGCTCAGCAGAGCAAGAGCCCCACAGGAGCTGCTGCTTTCCTGACTCGGAGCTGAGGTCAGAGAGGAGAGAGGACTCTTCCCAGCAGATGTCACACCAGCAGTTTTCCCTCTTGTATATGCAGATGCAGAGCTATAGAGGCTACATTAAAACTCTCCTCCTCTTGCCTGGGCCTTGTCACTTCCTGGCTCAGGGCTTCAGAAGCCATACAAACATGCTGTGAATTAGCATTTTAAACACGTCCCATTTGCTGATTTGCCGCTACACTGCAAACAGCACAGATGTTTTTTCATCTCCGACCCAACTGAAGGGAAGCCTTATCCTTGATGAGGTTACCCAGTAACGGCTTACACCACAGTTGCACTTTTCTCTCAAAGTGAAAAGTGTGCCAAGATTGCCCTGATCGTGAGAAACAGCAGTGCAAAACCTCAGCCTCCGGCCAGGTTTAACAACTCAGACCTGTGTTACCCTGTCCAGGATAAGCATACTGTTACTCCTGGGAGAAGGCCTAATTTCTCAGTTTTCCACTAAATTCTGAGCAGTAACTTGGATTTCATGTGCTTGCAACCCAACCCAGGCACAAGAAGTCACAATACTGAATTTCCTGGTTTAACTCTTCGCATCAGGTTTGCACTATTCAACCCTGGACTTCCATACAGCTCTAAATTAAAACCACATGGGAGGTGGCATGCAAAGACACCTGCGTGTTTTACCCACGAGCCACCCTGCTCAGCAGGACCTCATCAGAAATGGCAAGCAGAGGAACTCTTTATTCAGAAACTCTCCAGTCTTCTTAGGAAATGGGGATAGCCCCAGCCAGAAAGTTACCCTGCTGTTACAGTAACAAAAGCAAGCTGCAGTCTGCTTGTATGATGCAAAGCGGTTTTTATACGTACCCATATGTCTGCTTTTGTAGTAATAAGTTTGCCACTGTACAGGTTGACCATTTCTGGTGCTCTGTAGGATAACGTAGTGTACCTGCAGCAGAAAGATCTGTCAGTGAGGGCAGAATGGGTATCAGATACATTTTCGCTATGTCACGTTTCCAAATAACTCAAAATTCAGTCTTTCGATGCAAAGCGGTTTTTATACGTACCCATATGTCTGCTTTTGTAGTAATAAGTTTGCCACTGTACAGGTTGACCATTTCTGGTGCTCTGTAGGATAACGTAGTGTACCTGCAGCAGAAAGATCTGTCAGTGAGGGCAGAATGGGTATCAGATACATTTTCGCTATGTCACGTTTCCAAATAACTCAAAATTCAGTCTTTCCCTATAATCTATTGGAAAATCTTTTAACAACAGCACCTGCTACATACCTCTAACAATAAACTAACCACTGCAAACTGCCCTGCGAACCCAAAGCAGCACCCAAGATCCTTTCTAAAGCAAGCAATTTGCTCACAAAGCTGCACATAACTGGAAGGGAAATATTCATGGATTCAGAGTGTTAAAAAAAGTCAGTAGGCAAATGTCCTCTGCAATGTCCTCCCTGCTGGGGCTTTGGCCAACTCTATCACAAAGACTGTAACCGGATACATGGCTCCTAATAAATAGACTTCCATACCAGGACTCGGGCGCTGAGTCGCTGTGAACAAGGGAAAGGGTATTTTGTACCTCGAGCTATAGCTAGAACCTGCCTCATTTTAACAAATCACTACAAAAACTGCGGCGTGGCTTCCTGCTTCTTGAAGATTTCGTACCAGTAGGCCTATGATTTCTGCTGTGGCACCCTGCACACTATTTACCCTGAACACAAGAAAGCATTGCTAAAGGCAAGTTCGTGTAGGCTTGTTAATAAATGTACAAATGGGGCATTCCACAGGGACAGCACAGCCAGACCAGGAGCGCTCTGCAACCTCCAAAAGGAAATCCACGCAGGTGAAACGGAATCCTAACGCCAAGGAGACATTTGCACACACTTCTAGCATGCTGGTCTCTAGGCAGAACGTTGTACGACAGAACTGGAAAGTTTACAGCAGTGATGATGTTAAAACTGAAGCAAGACGTAGGATTTGGACTCTGCTCCATTCCTGACCTACGTCCCACTGAGCTGCCGGCTAAGTTCCCTCCTTAAAAACCCTGAGGTGCACCTAGCTGCTACGGCTATAGCTGGTCGCACGCGGGGCACGAGGGGCCATTAAACACCTCAAGGTCCTTATGTTTTCTGCGAAGGGCCGAGGAATTAGGCCATGCATTCCCTTAGTCACTGCAAGGATTTATGACGAGTGGCTCAGGGAGGACAGGGATTGTCATCTGCAGCACTGCAGTTTGAAGGAGCCAAGAGATGAGGGACAGAGACACTGACCCCATACATAACAGTGTGTCACTGCCTCGTCGAGGTGGGCAACTTCTCTGCATTAGTACACTCAGCCTTTCAGGTCCAAAGCAATTACATCAAGCTCAATTTATTGTTTCACCTTCCCCCAGGCACATACTTACCTGCAGCAGGCAATTCTGCGCAGCAGCATCCAATCTGCTGCAACTGGCCTGAGTAAAATTTAGTCCCAGTAAAAGAAAAAAAATTACCCTTAAAACACACACTTTGTCCGAGCTGAAAAGGAAAAACACACTTACTTTTTGATCTCCTCCTCTACCGCGTTCACCCCTTCTGTTTGAGGGTTCTGGAATTTGTTAGTAGCGCTTCCAAAGTCGCACAGGACATAGTGGCCACGATCATGCAGCAGGATGTTTTCAACCTAAAAGCCCCACAGACAAACACAGAATTGCTCAGGCCAAAAGAACATGCGTTTTCTTAAGACAAGCCAGGGTTTTTAGTGCCTGGAGACATATCAGACACATCTGATGTAGAAGTGTAACGTGTCAGCGAAGAAAACACACATCAACACTCTGACATCTCCTAAAATAAAGTCAAATGGTGAAAGCGTAGTCGTAACACTGCCTTCCATCCTGCCACCTCTCCTCTCCCCTTCTGCAAACACACCACCTCGCCGCTAAGACTGTGTGCTTCAGGAGAAGAACTGTGTCCCCACGTCTTTAGAGCTACACTTCCCTCAGCTACTACAACCCTCAGTCTGGCATCTGGATTTGGGTCAGCTAACACAGGCTGTCCGCTGCTTTACAAAGGGCTCTACCCCTCGCTGACTAGCAGGGCAGAAGAGGCAGATGGATGACAGCACGCATGCTTCCACGCTTTATGAAATTATATTACATCTGGAGTTCTCTGCCTGCGTTTCCCCTGTTGCTTCGGGTCTCGCTCCTCAGACCTCAGCTTGTGCTCACACTTCAGCTGGTTGTCAGAACGCGTTGGGTACCCCTCGACGGGGGTTGTATCAGCAGAGGGTCCTCCGGGCTGCTGAGATGACGACCCCTCGCTTTCAAAGGGGTAGCGTTCAAATTTGGTAGTTTGAATCAGACAACTGAAACAAATGCTGAAACACACACCTGGGATAGCTGGAAAATGGGAAAACAATAAAACCAGCAGAGTCGCTGCCTTTCCCCTAAAAACACACACTTAGTCATGCACAAACAGAAATTCAGCTTGCATCCACCTAAGCAAGCGGTCTCCATGTTTCAACACCGACATAAGATGTGGGAAAACCTGGGTTCTGTTCTTTGCTTTGGCGAAGCATCCTGGTGTTCTAGTTCCTCATCTGTACAGCGGCATTAACAGCATGTTCTCTCAAGGGAACACACACAATTTCTAAAGTATTTATCTTCAATCAATGTGAAGTGTTCAGATACAACAACGAGAGAAAACACATCACTCACATTTTTAAAAAAATCACCACATAAGCACTTGCTAACAAAACCTTTTGGAAGGAGATCTCCCCCATCAAGGATGATCTTTGTAAGAAGGAAAAAAACCCAAGGAGTCAGCATTTTAAGCATCAGAATATGCAGCGAAATTAGAGCAGCTGAGTGGGGAAACACTGGCTTGAAACCAAGGGTTAAACACCACCCCCTTCCCCCATCCATCTGCTTTGAATAGAGCACTGCACACAGATGTTCTCCCTCAGATCAACACTGACAGCGTTATTCCCTGTTCCCTGCAAGCACTCATCAGATCTTTCCAGAAGGGTCCTTCCACTTTATCTGCTGGAGCAGTCGGAGGCAACTTCCTGCAAGTTTGGTGAAACATCAGCACTGGACTACCCAGCAACCCAGCTTGTTCGGTAGCTTCCAGAAAAAAAGAAAAACCCAAACAGCAAGCGAAGTACCTGCACTGCTGCTAGGGACCCCAGGCCAGAGGAAACTGTCTTTCCAAGAGTCTGGAGATGCCCTCTTCCAGTCCAACACCCAAAGCTGCACCCCAGTTTTCAGCACTGCTGAGCACCTACAGCTCCCACTGCAGCCTCTGAGGTGCCCAACACAGTCAGACTGAGACCCCAAACAACCACCTTCAAGGAAAACTATGAGCTGCCCTAAGAGTGGTTAGTTACAGAACACAGCCGGCTTCTGGCTCAACCCTCTGAAACAAGTGCCCTTCTCTGCTAAAACATTAAGTGGTGAAAACAGGGCAGGGGCAGACTGGCTGGGGATAAGGAATAAGGCTCCAACGAGCAACGTCGACACGCGTTACCCTCGTGAGAGCAACGGCTTCCAAGGCCGTTTCTAGGCCTGGGCAGCGATGTGGGAGGGACGCATGGCCAAGGTACACGTTCTGACTGCTTTCCAGCCCCTTCAGGTCTCTTTAGGGATGTTCCAGCTCCCCCTCCTCCCCTGGCACCATTCACTACTTCGGAAAGCTGACGCAGCATTTGGTAGCAAAGCAGCGGAGGCAACGTGACATCTAAGAGCACTGACTGATTTTGGCACTGGCATGTTCTTAACGTGGTCAATACCAGGGTTTACTGTTAGAGGACTGAACAATTTTATGTAACACTGATGCCTTCAAATGCCAGGCAAAGGCTTGTTGGTGGCACCAGGGCAAGACCTGGCATTGCAAAGAAGGGCGATGGAAGGCAGAGAGGTAACGGCAGCACAGCGCGACTGACTTATCGCACCACAGAGAACTGCGACACTGGGAAGCCTCCTGCTAAAATGAAAGCAGAAGAAACTAGATCCTTAACCTGAGAGCACAACCTTCTGGTTATTTCAGAAAGTAGGGACAGGAAAGGAGAAAGGTGTTTTGATCAACAGCGTCCTCTGGGTTGACGGACACAGTATTTTGCTGTATCCTGCTGTGTGTCTGCTACAAGACAAATCAGCCACTCCTGGAACCAGATGGGCTCAGTCTAGCAGAAGCATCACAGGTAGAAGTGGGAGACCTCACACTGCAGAAAGCTCAGAGCTGTAGAAATCAAAGTTGGCTCTAAGCTGGTGCCTTGAACACCACAAGCTGTGGGATGTGAGACTGGAAAGACAAGGTTAAATATAAAACAAGTTAGGCAAACAACTGCCACTAGGTACAGGGTAGTTGTGTAAAATGTTATCATCAGCCCTAGATAGATTTTTTCCCCTCCCTCCACCTCACTAAACCTTACTCCTCTGGGATCTGACAGTTACAGTTCCTCTACATAGATTCCAGCTTGGAAGCAGAGCCTTCACATCCAGGATAATGTAACAGATAGCCATAAGAAGGCTTGGCCATTTGTTCTTTGCTGTTAAAAGGCCTAACAGAAAGATACAGGGATTGTTCTTACTCCAGTGAGAGAAGAACAAAACTGAACTGTTTTGAAGTGAACTCCCCGCAGCAGCACTGGCCTATGAAGCCTGAAGGCAAGGCAAATACCTGGAAGAACAAGCAAAGATAAGTAGCCACTCAATGCAGGGCTACTGCCAGTGGGCTTACGCTGCCTCTACAGGGTCCCTCCTAGGGCAGAGGTGGCACACAAGGGGCTTCCAAATATTTAGAGAAAAGCAGCATCAACGTATGTCTGGTTTTGTGGCCATCCATCAAAGCACATGGAAGTAAACATCCCTTACAGCACACAGGGACAGATTGACAGCACTTGCTAATTAACCACCAGATCAGGAAGGAAAACCTTACCAGACCAACACAGGGGTGACACAGTCTTTTTCATGGCCTTTATTCACAGCGAGATGCCCAATTTTGCCTATAGGCTCGCTGCTTAAAGGTGCTGTTATCCCCCACTGCTGGTCACATCCCACCAGCCCGACACGGTGCCAAGAGGAGGTTGTTCTGCTTCAGGCAAAGCCTGTTGGGTTAATTCAAAAATCACAGCCACAGGCCACTGAAACTAATCCAGCTGCATCCGTCTGAAAGATTATTCACACCATCCCTTCTGCTGGCAGAGCTCTCTGGGCAGGCGCCTCCAGTGTTAGAGCAACATCAAAGAGCTGGAAGGGAAAAAAAGCCTCCATGCAGCTGTCCACAAAGTCAACATCTGCCCACTCTGCAGAGGGTTATCTTCACTCCCACAACACACCTACCCGACAGACGCCCTTCCCTACGCTCAGAACTTGCACACAAGTCTTTTCTGGACCTTAATCTCTCTTGGAATTGTTCTGGAATTGCAGCTCCTCCTTGGCATTATTTATTTGAACTCAAATAAAGTCAAAACATATCTGAATCATCAATTCTGTGATAATACCTGGATCTCAAATTGTGACTGGAGCTCCAGAGATCATCTCAACAGGAATAATACAACATTCAACTGGGGAACACCCCAAAGCAGAGAAGGGCCAGCTCTCTGAGCCTGGGCACAGCTTACCAGCCAAGAGCCAGGCCTCGCAAACTTGACTGATCTATGTGTGCAGCAGTGGGCTGGACATCAGACCGTAACAGTCCGTTCCAACTGCAACTGAGTGGAGAGAGTATCACCCAAGATCAACTCACTAATCCATCACAGACGTCCCAGAATTTATTCACATGCCACACCATGAGTTTGATCTTTATTAAAAAGCCCCAGGGATTCACCAAAAGGTAACAGCAGGGGTTAGTATCCTCTGCAGAGGCTCTGTTCCTAAGCCTTATCCTTTCATCCCGTTTCCCTCGACTGCAAGATGCCCACAAACCTCAGGAGCTTTGAACTCAGGCCTCAAGTCTGTAAGACTCCACACGTTCCACTCCAGAAAACCAGATGTCAAACTTGTTTCATACATTCAAGCTGCCTGAGAAGTGGGGTCACAATCTTTTGAAACCTGCTAAAGCGTACCAATCCCTGAGGATTTTTTTCCCTGTGCTACCTGGCTCTTGGCACACACGGGGTCATTTGCTCCTATAGAACGATGGCCAACGGCACAGAGCAGGCATCTGTGGAGAGCTCTGAAACACAACCTGACCCACAAAGCACATCTGAATTTCAAATGTACACAGGAGCCTGTTTCTTGGCTGAATATATTATTCAGGCACTTTACGAGCTAGTTGAGAGGAAAGGGAACCCCTTTTTGTTTGTTTGTTTGATTATAGGCATGGGATTTTTGGAAAGCTCTCCCCACCGGCCTAGCTCTGGTCCCAGCTAAGCACAGAGTTTTACAATGCACTGTCACAGTCAAGAGAGAGTTAGAGGCTGGTTTCAAAAGCTTCTAACGACTCCTGCCCCAAGGCCAACCTCTCCGGAGGGATCCTTTTAACGTGGGTCCAGGAAACAAATTTACAGCGTGCGTTTTGTGAACTCCCTCATAACATCAATAGTGTTTCAGGTGGTAGAAAGTCACTGTGAATAATTCATCAGATACATTCTGGCACATCCCCTGTGCAAAACAGAATTATTCACAAACATTTGTGTTTTTTAAGTAGATCTATAGACAGTAAACATATGGTAAGCAGCAATGAGAGGCTCAGTTTTTTTTTATCTTCCAATAGAGAGGTATTTATGCCCACTTTTCCTCATTACTAACAACAGAAAGACAGTGCCCGTACTGAAATGAAAGCCCGTCTGCCGTGGTGTAGGCAGCAGACAGACACGTTAAGGAGGAGGCACACTCACTGCTGTGTTACTGGAGACCAAGACTCACCTTCAAATCCCTGTGGATTATTGGCGTTTTGCACTGATGCAACCTGGCTACGGCTTCGCAGGTGTCGCAGAAGATCTGCAGAACCTCGTTCTCCGTGAACCCCGTCTGCAGACGTTGGTTCATGAGGTTCACCACTTGACCTCCTGGGGAGAAACAGCCACCAAGAATCAAACCCGGCGCACAAGACGAGGCGTGGCCTGGTCTGAGCCCCATCCCACCAGTCGTGCCTTGGCTTAGGCCGCTCCCCACCAAGCCGCAGTTGCGCAGCCAGCGCACAGGAAGTTCACGGGTTCAAATTCAACCTTTGCACCAAGCCTTCCCCAGAGGCTTTTGGCACTCTCCCTTCTCATCTCGTTTCCTTCTCATTTCATCCCCTAAAACCCAGGAGGTTTCGCATATCTGCGGCTGGCGTTACATCCGACGCTGCCTCTGAGCGATGCTTCAGGAGCAGTTTCTGTGGCACACGTTCACCCGGCTCTGTTAACGCTCAAACGCAATTCCAGCTAAGACTCATCATTTTCTTTTTTAATTAAAATAAAAGACTTCTTTTTGTCAGACTAGAGGAATAAAAGGCTGAATCTGGGATACCCACAGTCCACAAAACAGTTTGCCCCATGTAAGCAAGAGGAGGAAGAGAGACACGAACCCCATACACTGCTAAATGGCCTGGCTAAAATCATCCACCAGCAAACACAACAAAATATCTGTAACAAGAGCCGCGCCAGACACACAAAAGCAAGTTTTCATGAATGAGTCCTGAATTTGCCTCAACTTTTGAGGTTTTGTTACTCTCACAGCCTTTTCAAGGCAATCCACACAGGATCTTTTCCCCTCAACACACCCTACTAGACACGGAGGAAGAAACTCCTTCCCGAACCTCTGGCAAAGCAAAGGTGTATCATTTCACATCACAAGTGTCGGAAAACTTTATCTTCATTGTGCAAAAGAAAAGCTCAGCGTAACACGTAGCACAGCTGTGAACATCTCGCACTCACAGCGAGTGCAGTTCTACACACAGAGACACAGATTTGGTTTGGAAGCTGTAGGACACAAAAGTAACAAGGGAAAACCCCATGTACAACAGCAATTCCTGTGCTCTGCTCTGAATCATAGAATCACAGAATGGTTTGGGTTGGAAGGGACCTTAAAGATCATCTAGTTCCAACCCCCCTGCCATGGGCAGGGACACCTTCCACTAGACCAGGTTGCTCCAAGCCTCATCCAGCCTGGCCTTGGACACTTCCGGGGATGGGGCATCCACAGCTTCTCTGGGCAACCTGTCCCAGTGCCTCCCCACCCTCTCTGGGAAGAATTTCTTCCTGATGTCTAATCTAAACCTCTGGAGAGAGGTTAGAATGCTGGAGACAGAGGCAGGCATGTGCCGAGCACAACGTGCAGCAAAAGCACGCCATGTGAAAAATACCGCCCTGCAGCTCTCCTCCTTTCAGACGGAAGGGAACACCTTAGAAAGATGGATTTTACTTCATCGGCCAAAATCTGTCTCAGAGGCAGGCTAATGCAGCTGCAGGGAGAGCATTCTGAAGTGCTATGGTTTGTACTTCCCTCCACAGGGATCGTGCAGCATCCCAAGCATCCACACCGTGGATCTGAGCATGGATTTACCAGGATGCCAGGCCCGTTTCTCCCAACGCTCCTGGTGTTGAGCTTACAGAGAACTTACATAACGATTCCTTTAGCAAACCTACATGAAGTTCTTCCTTTTACCAAGTAAACAAACCCAACACGAGTTACTCAAGATTCCTGCAGCAAAACAAAGCAGCAAGGAGAGCACAGCAGAACAGAAAGCTGTATCTGACCTGTTTAAAGGAATTTTAGCATCTAGTTGTTCTTCCTACACCACAACCAGCCTCAGTCAAGAGCCAAGCAGGCCCAAGAATACCTATTTCCATCAGCTGCCACATCTAAAACAGCCCCAGACTTCTGAAGTCACCTGGCCAAAACATTGTTTTTGTTTAACACTACTCCTGGGAGAGGCATTTGAGCACAGCACACGCATCATTTTCCAAACACCAGTGATCAAAGCTTTGGCACAGCTGGAAAGGACTGGAAGAGCCTGGCTGGCTAGAGACAGCCAAGCAAAAAGGTCAGAGGTAAAAGGAATATTTTTGGGCTTCATATTATCCATTTCAAGCTTCTTCCAGAACAATCCTTAGTCAGGCTGAAGTGGAAAAAGCTTGCAATATGACAAAGTGAGGAAGAACTTCATTCCACAGCCTGGCAGCTCTAGAAGAGCCATTTCTTGTGTGGACCAGCCTATGGAAAACCACAATATATATTTAAAAGTTCTCCTTCACAACAGAAAGGACCACCCTGCGCTGAGACAAAGGCAGCACCAGTCCCACTAACAGAGTTAACAGCCTCGCCTATCTTCCGCTTCTCCACTCCCAGTCTTGGCTATGCTTTGTTCAGAACAATTCCTTCATAGCCAAGGAAGGGTCAGGCCTAGGCACAGGTCTGGGTTTTTTAAAGGAAGGTGTTGTGCAAGTTCCCTGTAAGCGTGAAAAGGGACAAATCTACCAGTGAACGACACGCTGAGCCCACACTCACCTCGACAGAAGTCCATTAGTATCAGCACTTCCCAGACATCGCCGCTGCTTACTGAGTTTATACTGGAATCAATGTATCCGACAATGTTCTTGTGGCCAGAGAGGTCCCTCTGCAAGATAAAGAAATTCAAAGCATAAACCAGCCATATAGAGTGAGCAAGATTTTAATCCAGTTCCTCTACGTTGCAGAGCTTTCCCAGCTCTTCCCCTGTACAGGCGCAAGCGTTGGTCACTTTGGATTAACCATCACGCAAAACCTGAACAAAGCTGAGGGCTGTCTCTACCTGTCTTCCTTCCAGAAGGATTCCAGACAAACCACAGAGAAACAGCCAACCTGATGAACTTGCCCAGGGACGGGCCTAGATTTTGCACATTCCTAGACGGCCCAGGCCAAGCTACCCAGAGCTGCTCCGCTTTCACGCAGAGGGAACAACAAAGCAGCATCTCAAATCTTCGCACGCTAAAAAAAACTCACTAAGGTAATAAAATAAATTTCAGCCTTGCTTTCAGAAGTACCTTAAATAACCTGATGGATTGAAGCACAAGTTCCCTCTGAATGACTTATCTGTGACACATGCTAAACCTGCAGGGGAATGTCATTTCCCTGCACTGCCAGCTTCACCCACGCTCCCAGGAGGGACAGCCAGGCCAGTTCGAGGCCCAGCTTCACCAGTAAAAAATGCAAGATTCTGCTGGCCACATTCTGCTGTAATGCTGCAGGGCTGCAAAAAGTGCAGTTAAGTTTAAAATACTTCTTTATTGCAGAAAAGCTGGGAAAGAAGAAAATACTGCCTTTTATTGACACACATGTTCTTCAGGAGGAAGACTCAGCAGAGGAGCAGGCAGACCTGCTGACTAAGAAGCCTGCTTCTCACCCTCACCTTCCAGGTTTGCCACGTATCTCCAAGAGGCAGCAATGACATGGAGATAATGGAAAGCACTGGCAAGTAAAATCCAAGGAAAGAAGCTTTGTGAGCACCGCTAAAACCTTTGATGCAAGATCTAATCTCAACTCTTCCCGTGTAGCATTAGTTACGGTGATGACGGAACATGCCCAAAAGCTTCACCGCGCTATCGCGTAACTCCACAAGTTAACTTTAAAGGCATTAACCTAATTAAAACCTACTGCAAAAAACACACCCACAATTGCTACAGGTAAGAGCTTCTGATGTGAAGATCATCTACCCTATGCCTATGGCTTGTGTTGTAAATCAGCAGAATGAGGGTTTTGTATTTCCTTCCCCACCTCGCAGTTGCCCTAAAATGTTCATCAATGGCTTCGAATGCAACTTCAGAAGTGGCACTTCCCAGGTTTACCAGGCTCCAAGTAAGACCAAGCAAATCTATTTGGATCATCTCAACTTTTTCTATGTTTAGAGACAATAAGTTTAAAACAACTATTAAAAATAACTGTCCTATCATAGGACTCCTTGTACCCAACAATCTACAGAAACATCCCAGTGCTTATTGTAAACCTTCCCTGCTTCAAAAGCCCAGGCAGTACCTACCCCACAAATGCTGTTTCTGATCTACCAACCTTGCCAGGACAGTGACAGCCGTCATCCCAACCCAGGAGGTCGGAAGCTGCTGCGGTACAAATTCACCTCAGGATGGAGGTGTTCCATTCGTGCACTGATTTGAGTTCAGAGACAATTACCTCAGAATCAACAGCCTTTTCTGATGAAGTCTAAAAGGCTGAAGACTTCATCCCTGAAGATCGTTAGACTATGAAGTCTAACACCCCAACCACGCTCACCTCTTCAGCTCTTCCCTTTCCCATTAAGTCATGTGGTTGACAGAGTAGTTTTTTCCTCCCTTCATTTTCCTCAGATTCCCTCTGCTTTTTCTGCTCCCATGTTTTTCTTGTCCACTAACTGAATTTAAATAATTCAATATGAGATTTTCACATAGTCGCAGAACTCCAGGAGTTTGGTCTTTCCAAAAGACAGACCCACAGTTCACAACGTGATGCTACGCAGATCAGAGGCAGACAGTGCCCAGGCTCTCGCCCCATCCCACTCCCAGTCTGGGGCCCCAGTACAAAGCAGTGACTTACCATGATTTGGATTTCTCTTTTGCAGACTTGCAAGTCATACTCGTTATTGACGTACATCCGCTTCAGGGCACATTTCATCCCATTGTTAGTCCTCACAAGAAACACTATCGCAAAGCCACCTGCAGAAGACACAAAAATGTCCTGTTCATTAAGAAGGAAACCTCTTCATCCTTGTTCCCAACCCTGTCCCTGCCTCCATCTGCCCTCAGAGTTCAGCCAGAGGAGGGAGGGTACTCAGTGGCTACCAACAGAGCTGCTGTGGTGGGAGTGTCCCTTCCAAATTCCTAGCTCCAGAGCTTCCCACTCTGCCCACAGGGACCCAAAGGATTCCAAGGGGGCCAACCTTCAGTTAATGGAAGCAAAGTTAACATTTAACATCTCGGTAAAAACAAGCAATTACAGTGGTTACTTGTCCTGCCAGACAGTCCTTCACTGCTCCGTGAATTTCCATTAAGGAGAAGAAAGCTGAAGTATAAACAGCAACGTTGCCTTGGACAAAAATCAGAGCTACAGATCATCCACTAAATTACCAAAGGCCTCAACTTAAAAGGCTTCCCAACTTTTGAAGTGCCTAAGTTACATTACAAAGCTGATCTGTGCAAGCGGCAGAAGAAACCCATCTCCCACACAGGGTTTGATGTTAGTGCTTTTAAAAAGGACCGAAGAAAAAGGGAGGAAAAAAGCCTCACAAAACCAAAAAAAAAACAACCCACCCTCACCCCACACTTTGTTTTGTGGTCACTGCTATGAGTAAAGCCAGGACTCCCAGGATATACTCGACTTGTCTCGGATGAAAGCTTTCCACCTCTGTTGGCCATGCAGCCAGAGACACGGGGTTTGGATTTGTAGCCCTGGGCAGAAACAGGAAGCTGATTGAGGACGGAGCATCAAAGTTTCACATCCGGCTCCCAGAGATCAGACTGAATCAGAACAAAGAGTCACACAGAGCCAAGAAGCACTGCACAACAGTGAAAAGGGGAGCACGACAGCACTCTCAGTGCCACAACCTGACAGCGCTCCGTTTGCTCCCGTTACATTACGGCGCGTATTTCTTTTACGCTTAAGGCTTTCTAAAGAGTCAGCTCAATCCTAAATTATGATTCGGGGCTGCTGCAGCCTTCAGAAGCCCCCACTACACCAAGGACAGCACTGTCAGTGCCACAACCTGACAGCGCTCTGTTTGCCCCCGTTACATTATTTCTTTTACACTTAAAGCTTTCTAAAGAATCAGCTCAATCCTAAATTATGATTCGGGGCTGCTGCAGCCTTCAGAAGCCCCACTACACCAAGAACTGTAGTTACACACTGTAGCAAGCTAGTCCCATCCCAAAGAATTCTCATTTTACAGGTCTGAGCCCTTTGGTGAATCCCATTCTTTACAGGCGGCCAGAAACTGTCAGTTCAATAATACATAAAGAGTTAAATTGGACAGGTTTGTACATAATTATTACTAGTGGTTATTTGGCAATTAGTTCCTCCTCGCTATGTAAAACATGACCAGCAAGGAAGCCCCATTTGGGTAAAATTTAGTGTTAAATAGGTTGCATTTGACAAGGCCAGTCTTGCAACAACCGATGCTCACAAGCTGTTAACAAATCCAACCCCGCAGCCAAAAGGCCCACTGAAGCTTTAGTAAATCTGGGACGTATTTTTACTAAGGAAAGACTGAAAAAGAGCAAACGATCAGGCAACGCTGCTGTGTTCAGAGCACAGCCCTCCCCCTTTGTTATCCAACAGCTCTTATGGCACCCATTTCAGCCCACCCTCCAAGCCAACCGCAGACGTTACACATGCACGGAACGCGGCTGTCGGCACCGGAGCCCTTACCCAAACGTCTCCCTTAACATGCAGGAACCCAGGGTCCACACCTCAGTTTGCCACAGGAACCAGACCACGTTTTCCAAGGCGGCCCCACTGGCTTTTAGGAGCAGCACTAACAGGCAGCAGCCCCAGAGAAGTTGCAAAAGATGCAACAGAAAGAAGGAAATATAAAAAAGGTGTCAAGACTTCTATTAAAGGCCTTAAAAAAACCCCACACCAAACTATAACCAGGCTGCGAAAGGGATATTCAAATCTGGAAAAACGGGATGTGGCCCTGGGATACAGCAAGCCGTACAGATGCTGCTCCCTCCTGTCAGGAAGGGTTTTAATACCCTTTGTTGTCCTGGAGGGCCTCATTTCTCCATAGTGCTCAAACCCAGACACACAATAACCCCGACTCTCTCCCTCAAGCTGCTTCAAGTCGAGGATCTCAAGTTACAAGTAATTTTTAAGAACTCCTAAACCCGCAGCAGTAGCCTTATTGTTCTACCCTCGCCACATTTGTCTCATTTCTGGAGAACAAACCTGCCCATCCCGCTGTGCTATCTTTAGCCCGAAGGATAAAGATGCTGGAAAATGCCAGACAGCACTCTGCTGCCTTTCCCCCTCCTATACCCACAGCGGAGCCAGTAAGAAACACGGGACCCATGGCCAGCACCGCTTCCCAGGCCCTACTTTAACACACATGCTTTTCAAAATATTTGGAAAGATCAGGTTTGGACCTATTTTTTTTACTTTCTGCACAGTATTTCCACAGACCACACAAAATCCAGAGAAAACATTAAACAAAACCAGTATTTTTTTCCCCACTACAGAGTCTCAGGCATCACCAAAACTTTTCAGGAATCACAAGACTAATTTTCTCCAACTGAGGAGTCCGAAGTCGTCCGTCAGAAGCCTTCCATCCCCTCCAGCGGTCCAGTTCCCCTCTCACAGCTCCTCCCGCCAGGCCTGGAGGCCAGCAGGATGCTCTATCACTGTTTTCAGTTCTACACTCAGCAGAAAAAACACAAGATGAGCAGCAAAAATAGATCACTGAAAGCTTTTGTTTTAAAAAAGCAGAGCCACTAAATTCAATCACCACCTTCTAAGTCTTTGCTTCAGCTGAAGTGAGACCGGTACCTCTTCAGAGCTAATGGCTCACGGGCCAGGCACCTTGCCTCTGGTCTGGATCCTGCGCTAATTAAATCACTCTGAGATCACCCGTGCTAGAATACGTACGTCATGGATTGTGCTTACAAGTGACCAGGGCCAAATGGCAAAGAAAATTACAACCTGTGCAACGGAGAACGTAGCTAAACCACCCCAAAAGCTCAAGGAAAGAGAAAGCTAGATTCTAACAAAAAAAATTAAGGTAATGCTTTCTGATCCAGGACTGCAACATCACCACAGAAATATGGCCCGGAGCATCTTCCAAAGAGAGCAGCAAGGCACGAATAGGTCAGGTGGAGTCACATCCAAGGAAGAGGAGGCCTGCAACGTTTGCAGAGTTGTCACGGGACTCCTACAAGTCACAGGAAAATTACATCCTCGTGTCCTTCTCTGCCTTACCTTTAACTGCCGCAAACTTCAGCTGACAACCCCACACATGGAAGCCGTGCAAAATCAGTCAACTTATTTTGTCTGAAATACACCTACCAATTTTGTTACTTTATTATTAAACTCCCGCTGACTGCAGATTAAAGCATGACAATTTTGCTACTAGTAAAAGCAGCATGCTTCCCCCCGGAGAAAACAAGTATTGATTTAATCAGGGTACACACAAGCAATTTTTACACAGCAATCTAGAGTAAGCGACTTTGCTATCAGAGAAGCAAAATTTGATGATCCACCTCCAGAGAGAGTGCAAAGCTTTACTTTCTAAGCAACAGACCCCAATATTCCTTCCAAACTACAGCTCACTGAGCCCAGGTTTTGACCATACCCAGGATTTTGTCCAGAAAGGCACAACACAATCACAAATGTCTAGCTTCCCTCAGGTAGTCATTCCACATTTAAATCAGAAAAGGTATGAAAAATACCACCCTAACCCAAATTTCTCTGCATTTATTACACCTTCTACTGCTAATTGGCTTCAGCACTCCCAGTTTTGCATGCAGAGGACTGTATAACACTCAATAACAGGATGAGGGAAGCAGGAAGGGATAAAGAGCACAAAGAACAGCAGCTTCTTGCCACACTCCTCATACACAAACGGCTCCAAAGGTACAAGATCCAAGTCCATGAACAGGATATACGAGCCAATTTTAAAAATACCAAGAACCTACACCTGCAAATTGGTTTCCAAAGGAAGCAGGTGCACGGAGAGGGCAGAGAAATCAGGCCACCGGCTTTTATGCATCGTGCACATATACACAGAAACAGGGCTTGATCACATCCACATGCCAGAGCGAGTCAGAGCCGTGACAGGAATCCTGCTCCTTCCAGGAGCGTCTCGGGCTGCAGGTCTTCCCAGGCCAAGGCCAGAGTTACAGGCATATCCGCTTCCACGCCGCTGTGTCTGAACGTCTGGAAATGGCAGGGATGTCCTTCGAAGTTTCTCAAGCAAAAGAGGTGATTTTGGAGCTCTGGTCTACCCTTCGCCTCCCAGGTCCCTCGCTCATGACCGACTGCTCACGAACTGCACAGCCTGCTGAAGAAAAACGCACTGTTCCCAAACGGCTGTACTGCAGAAACGTTAAAAAGATGATGTGTTATTGTTCAGGTTAGGCCTTCAGGTATGTCAGTAGGTTACCAGCTAATACACTTGAAGCATTTTGAAGCACTTGAAACCTTTTTATTGGCAACTGTGGGCAATACTTCACATTCATGCTCCAAGAGCAGTTCCAGAAGGACCTGCACTCCTCCAGCCTCTTCAAAAGCGGGTGGTAGGAAGCAGACAGAAAAATCCAGTTCCCATTTTTCAGCAAGGTATGACAGAGAAAAGAGGAAGGAGAACCCAATAAATGGCTGAAATTTTCACGTGGCAGCATCAGACACTGCTTAAAAGCGATGCTGCTCAGCCCAGACCAGGAGGGGACCACACTGTCACGTGCCTGCGCCGCAGCCGACACTGCCTAGCAAAGCCTTTCCGATGGATTTAAGGGTTCTCTTCCACCTACCAGGCACTGTCCCACAGGACGTGTTCGCAGAAGCTGATGGGTCCTCCTGCGGGGTGCAGTGGTAAGGACGGGTACTGCCCAACTCCCACTGCCTGCCTGCTCATCGCTGCGCTGAACAAGCAGGTTTTACCTCGACAAGTCACCCGGCACTTGATGGCTTTTCACAGCATCATGCCGAAATTAATACACTGACTTTAGCTTCTAACTAGCTTGCTAACAGCTGCTTCCCCACTGGTTAACCCTTCCTCCTCACACACTACCTATCTACAACCTTACCACCTCGTCAGCCTCAAGGACTACTCTCCAGAGCCTCGGACCACAACCCATTTCCTCCTCATTATTCCAGTCCAACCCCCAACTTTGCTAAATTTGGACAAAGTTGAAAGGAAATAGATCAAAGACAAATTGACAAGCAATTATTATGAAGCACTGCCAGATGTACATTACAGGACCATTTACTTCTATTTTCAGTGAACGGGCACCAAGGCAACCCTTCCCACAGCCCGGAATTGCCAGCTCTAATGCACTACGCCAGCTCCGATACAATGGACAGAGGCGCCAGGATTTGTGTAACTCCAAGCCAGCCAAGGTCAGCGCGAGAGCCCGCGCAGCCACAAGTGAAGTTAGAGCTGTGCCACACGTGGGTCACACGCAAGGCAGAGCTCAGGGGCAAGGTAATCCAGGCTCTAGGAACATCCTCGCGTCTTTGCTGGCAGAGCCTTTTTTCCAGTGCACATATGGAAAGCAAAGGGCAGGAGACCAGTCCAGGCTTCAGATAGAATAGAGCAAATACATCCAGCGATTCTGCAAGCACCAGAAGGGAGAGAAGCAAGAACTCAGCCCAAGAGTCAGCTCAGACTGTTCTCCCTTGCATTCCTAAACAGTGCCTGCGATTTGAAGTTCTGAAGGAAATGCAACTCTTCCCATACAAGCTGGCAAAAGCTTAAATACCGCCATCATTCTAAGACACAAAAGGGTATTTATATGCTCATCCTTAGGACATACTAGCACTGTTAACAGGTAGTGCAGAGTCAGCACCGCAGTCACGGGCTCAGAGCCACAGGAAACATCCCTGTCGTTTGCACTTAGGCCTCCATCTATCTCTACAACAGTCTGGGAATACGGTTACCTTGCTACGCGCTTCTGGCCTGACTGTTGTTCTTGCTAACTGGTTTTAGGATAAGCTGAAAAAGAAAAAAAATGAAGTTGCCATTATCTCCAGTCAGTACAGACGGCCGAGCAATTGTCCATGCACGTTTGTGACGCTGTACTGGCCGGTGCCCAGCGCTGGTACTTTTATTTTCAGCCCTTCTGTAATTTCAGCCGGATGCAGAACTCTTCAGAGCCAGGCAAGCACTTCTAAAGTAGGTAAAGCCAGCTGCACAAAGCCGCACGTGATCCCCTCTCTGAGCTCCTCGCAAGGTAAGAAGATATCACCCTGCTGCATTTATGCGATTCACGTGTACTGCAAGCCTGGAACCCTCCTGCAGCCAGCGAGTCGCAGGCAGGCAGCAGTGCCCGTGGCAAACAAGCACAGGATGCTGCTTCCAGGCAAGCTGCACTAAGGCTCTGGTGAGGGCACTTCCAGAGAAATGGGTTGCTCCTGCCATCACCCGCTTGTGATAAGCTCTTCCAGCGCTGCCCTTCCCTGGTGCCAAGCTCCGTCAGTGCCGGTACAGCCGGGGAACCGCACCCCTCACCCTCGGCCAACACAGCCGAGGTCTTCTGGAGCAACAGACCCACCTTGTCCTTCTGGGGTGGCACCACTGGTGATGATGGTGGGGAAACCGCCAGAAACAGCTTGTCCCGAGAGCCCCCTTCCTACCAAGTGTATCTTCACACACAGTCACTTACTCGGCCCTTTGAGCTGCATTTACGTTCTGCTCCACATCCCCAAACACACTCCATCAGATAACTACTTAACAGCAGAGGAGAAAACAAGGTACTACTGAGGGCAGGGTTAGTGCCTGCCAGGCAACAGGCCCCCACAACAAGGCTGGTTTGCTCACGCTGAGCCAAAATAAAGCAAGTCCAACCGTAGCCAGTCAGCGTGCGAAGCACCAACTCAGACCACCCGAGTTAATCATAGCCCCGAAGAGGACGGGCTGGACTCTGCCCTGTACACGCAAAGCGAAGCAGGTTAGATTCCACAGGATCTGCAGGACCAAAGGCCTTTTCACAAGCTATTACACTGTTTTGTGTTACCCTGCTCTGGAGATCCACCACCAAGAGTCAGCAGGTACACTAAGGAAACAGCAACAGCTCCATCCAAGCACACGGAGGCAGAGCATCCCTCACATCCGCGGTCTCCAGGTTGTGAGGACCTGTTGTCTGAAAGCACCTCCCAGAGCCCTTCCATGCTGTCTGCCCAGGAGCAAACGAGGCACACAGCACGACCAGCTCCACGCCTGAGCTCCGCAGTGACAGTTACAACCCGTCTCCATCGCACAGATGCGCCTTCCCGCTGTAAGCATTTTCAAGTCTTGTCGCAGACCACATCCCTCTTTTTCCCAAGGCAAGGTTGGAAAACCCACAACCAGCTAGGTATGAGGGAGAGGCATCGCTCCCCTTGTCAGCTGTCAGGCAAATCACTTGGCATGAAAGAGCCAGCAATCAAATCATCAATCCCACTTTAAAAAAAAAAAAATCACTGCTTCACTTTGGATTTTCTCCATCATGCTTATAAACAAATTAACAGTATCTGGAATTACCACAGCTCCTGATAAACGTTCTAGGTGCCACTACAAACTTTATTCTTCAGGGGTGAAATTCTTTTCTGCACTGGGCAAACAATGCCTGTGGTTTTCCACTGAATTGTTTCCAGCTTTCTGTGGTGTTGCTGTATCTCATCCACCTCCAGACTCTGCGTGCAAGACAGCCCACTGCGCTTTAGTACTGAAGCAGAGGGGACAGCCAAATGCTTTTCAGATGTCCCCGACGACTGCCCCAGGAATATCTAGCCCCCAGGGACAGCCAGTAAGGCATTTTAAGCTCCGGTTGTGCTAGCAGGCACTTAAAATTAAGTGCTTTGCTGAACCAGGCACAAAGCCACTCCACACTTGCACAATCCAAATACTTATCGATTCTTATCCATCAAGAATTATGTCATATTTTGCCTTATCTCACAAGCCAGAAGAACTTCCTTAGCATTGACTTTCCTAAGTACAAGGGGCAGGCCCACTGAATTTTTTAATTTCCCCCCCCAAAGCCAGGATGCTGTGACCCAGTTACAGGAAAACCGTACCGACTCCCCTGCACAGGGTGTTCGCAGCTCACCACTCCCGAATCTTTACTAAAACATAGTTCCCAGCACTTATTTTTCCCATGGTTGAGGCCGCAGACAGCTGACACTGACACTACACATGACCCATCACCGGACATCAGCACGTGGCAACACCAAGAACCATTTTCTCTCCACTGCTGTACTGCAAAAGCCATCCCACACCTCTCTCAGCCAGTGTAACATGCAGTCATTTACCAAAAAAACCCCAAAAGAGAAGTTTTTCCCTAGTTGTGTACACACAATAGTCATTCTTGATCATAAAGCACCAAAATACTGGGGTATCTTTTCCTGGGACACAGACAGCTTCAGCAAACCTCGACTTTGGAACCGCCCTTCACCACAAAGAGGCCAAGGAAAACACTTTGGGCAGAGTTAAGCAATACAATCATCCATAATTATTTTAGACAACAGCCAAGTTCAGCTAACGTTAGCATCAAGCTCTGCAAGCACATCAGGGAAAAGCACTCGCACGTGCCAGTGCTTCTCTCCTACAGGTCTTAGTGCCAGGTTTCCACAACAGTGGAAGAATAACCCAGTCCCAGTTCTCCCCACCTATGAACCCAGGATGAAGATGGAGAAGCGACTCATCCGTAGGACAGGGGAAACACACCAAAGTGCCTCAAGATTCTGCCCTCAGACCACCCCAGAGCTGTTGGGACCTTCAGAAAACCTGCCCGCTGCTGCTAGAAAGCGTTACCGAGCATCACAGCACGAGTCCGGCCCAGCAGCTCCGAGAAAATGCGCCACCCTCGCTCCCAAGGACACGGCGAAGAGAGGAAGGGAAGGACAGCAAAGACAACAGTCCCCTACTGATCACATCTCATGAGAGATGACCTTGTGCTGCCCTCCACACAGGCCAATATTTATATGGGCTTTTTATTTTAATTATAGTTCCACTAGTCAACTATGATGGGCATTAGGATTACAGTGCTATTTCTGTCAGTATTAATCTGCACTAATATATTCTTTCTCTTATCTTTTATCCCACTCTTGCACTGCCCAGCAGGAGGTTATTCCTAGAGCATACCTGCTAGAAACCATACAATTTCAAATCCCATTTTCCCCCCTTTTGATGCAACTTTTCCATCACTTCTTTCCAGGGCATGATATTTCACCCAAAATAAGTTTTTTGTTCCAATATTACCTCCTTTTATTACCAAATGCAACCACAAACTGGGATCAGTAGTATAAAGTATTCTGCTTTGACAAATAACAAGGAATTGGAATGGTCAGGATCACTGACCAGCGTTTCTTCTGCTTTATGAAGCATCTACAACACCTTTAGACAGAGATGTCAGCATTAACACCTTTAAAACCAAATCTTGAGGGAGTTTGTTTATTTTTCTTTAAAGTGGTTCAAGGTTTAGTTAAGGAGCCACAGGAATGAGGCAGACTTTCATAGAATCACAGAA
>NW_010258727.1:0-593 GCF_000690775.1 Eurypyga helias
CTTCACCTGTGTCCATCCCTGTTCACCTGTGTCCATGACCTCCCTGCCCAGCCGTGTTGACCCGTGTCCATCCATGTTGACCTGTGTCCATCCATGTTCTTCACCTGTGTCCATCCATGTTCTCCCTGTCCATCCGTGTCCACCTGTGTCCATCCATGTTCTTCCCCTGTGTCCATCCATGTTCTCCACCTCTGTCCATCCATGACCTCCCTGTGCATCCATGTTGACCTGTGTCCATCCGTGACCTCCCTGCCCATCCGTGTTGACCTGTGTCCATCCATGTCGACCTGTGTCCATCCATGATCTCCCTGCCCATCTGTGTTGACCTGTGTCCATCCATGTTCTTCACCTGTGTCCATCCATGACGTCCCTGGCCAACCTGTGTCCATGTTCTTCACCTGTTTCCATCCATGTTCTCCCTGCCCATCCGTGTCAACCCGTGTCCATATGTGTTCTTCACCTGTGTCCATCCGTGTTGACCCGCGTCCATCTATGTTCTTCACCTGTGGCCATCCATGTTCTCCCTGCCCATCCGTGTCAACCTGTGTTCATCCATGACCTCCCTGTCCATCCATGTTCTTCACCTGTGTCCC
>NW_010258728.1:0-10156 GCF_000690775.1 Eurypyga helias
GATTCTATGATTCTATGTTTTTATGATAGTCTGAGATATCCCTTCTTCCTCAAAAGTTAAAGAACTAGTGGTATGACTTTAAAAACCAATTCTCTATCTGAATTTGCAAAGCACAGCGTGCAAGTGTTCTATAAAGTAAATGGGACTTTTCAGTACTGTAACACAAATATAAACACATAATGAAAATGGAATCAAAATATCAATAAGCCTAAAACTATATCTCCCCACTCTGTTGCCTTTTTTTATAAATACAGGTTTTTCTGTATTTACATGACTGATTTTTTTTTTTAATTCACAAATACAAAATTAAGACATAACTGAGACTTTCAGATCATATTTGTCTAACTGTATAAGCACATAAAGAAGTTTTTAACAAATTCTTAACCCTTGAAAATTGTTTAATCCTTCCTTCCTTCCTCCCTCCCTCCCTCCCTCCCTCCTTCCCTCCATCTTCCATACTCCCTTTCTCTCCTTCTTTCTTCCCCAGTTAGCTTTTAAAAAGAGTATGACTACTTTTTTTTTTTTTAAAGTATGACTACAGTGTGAAAACTGTTTAGAATGCACTGCAAAAAATCAAGTTGGATGGTTAATGTTTAGTATATTTTATGATTGCTATCTTAAATCATTACACATATAGCTTAAAGTTAATTGAAACGGGATTAAAAGAGGTTGTTTCACATGGTGCTTTAAAGCAGTAGCCCTAAAAGTGAACAATCCCTGTTAATGACAAGCTAAGATGTAAATAAACTGTGTAGAACACACTCTGGAGAGGCTTCTCTTTCAGCCCCCTTAGAAATTGGGGGTTGCTGCCAGCCACAAATTCTGGAGTATGTTCATTATTACTATGTCAGGAAGATTTCCTAGAAAGGTATGCCTAGCTGTTCAAGCAGCTTTTAGACCAAAAAAAAAAACAAAAACCCCTGCATGGGAACATGCCTGAGAATAAATTTGATTCCATTACTGACATTAAAATCCTCCAGTCAAACACAACATTTGTTTGATCTGATGAAAATAAATAAGTGTAACGTGTTTGGCAGAAGATAAGTTTTCTGTAGGTGTTTCAGAGCTCCCCCCGATAGTGTTCTTTGTAGGAATTAGGGTAGTATGTCACAAGGACATAGTTATGGCCAAAGATATTCACAATCATAGAGCTGTAACATACGTGAAGAACAGAAGTATTTTTGCATCCCCAGTGTAGAAATAATTTCAAAAAAGCTATACATTTCTACCAATTAAATAAGAAAAGCATTCATTCAGGATTTTCATTATCTAGAATAAAAATTACATGTATCTAATTTGTCTTGTGAAAGGGAAGTAAATAAGTATGTAAGCCAGGAAGAATTTTAATTGCTACTACATTTGGACATAATATTTCACTCTGAATGTATAGTACACTTTAGGTCAGGAATTAAAATTTATAATAAATGTATATTGAGAGTATCTTATTGAATTTATGTAATTCAAAATGCAAATTTTCATAAATAATTTACTTTGTTTGAATGTAACCAAGTTACTATTCCCAACCATTGCACTGTATTCATTGCTTCAGTTCATTTCATAGGCAATAGTGTCTATCAAAGCAAATAATTGAAAACTCCAGCACTCAGAGTAATGTTTAGAGTGAGAAATATTCCATTCACACAGAATCATGGTAGTTTTCATATTATATTGGGTTTTCATGGCACGATTTTATCAGCAGCAGGGACTGCAGGGGAATTTTCTGTGAGAGGATACTAGAAGCTGCCCCCATGATGGACAGAGCCAGTCTGAACGAGCTTCAGGATACACCTGCTGCTGGCCAAAACAGACCCTATCAGTGATGTTGGTAGCACCTCTGTGATACCATATTTAAGAATGGGTAAAAAAAGCTGTGTAACAGTAGCTGAGTGAGTGAGTGTGAAAATGTGAAACAGTCCTGCAGACACCAAGTTCAGTGGAGAAGGAGGGGGAAGAGGTGCTTCAGGCGTCAGAGCAGAGAGAACCCTGCAGCACATGTAGGTCCATGGTGAAACAGGTGGACCACAAAATGAAGCAGGTGCTGTGAAGGAAGTAGCATCCTGTGAAGAGCCTACACAAGAGTAGGCATCTGGCAGGATCTGTGGCCCATGGACAGGAGCCCATGCAGGCGCAAGTTTTCTGGCAAGACCTGTGACCCTGTTGGGGACCCACACTGGAGCAGTCGATTCTTGAAGGACTGCACCCCATGGGAAAGACCCCGATTGCTGAAGTTAATGAAGGACTGTATCCCCTGGGGGCGACTCCATGCTCGCAGGGGAAGAGCATGAAAAGGAAGGAGAAGCAGAGACAAAGGTTATGAACCTCCTGCAACCCAAGTTCCCAATCACCCTGTGCCACTCAGGCAGAGGGTAGAGGAGTAAGGTCTGAAGCTGAGTCTGAGAAGATAGGAGGCAGAGAGGAAAGTGGTTTTAGTTCTGTTCTCATTTCTCACCATCCTCCTGTCAGAATTCATTGTCAATAAATTAGATTAGCTTTCCAAAATAAAGTCTGTTTTGCCTGTGACAGCAAGGTAAGTGATCTCCCTGTCCTTATCTCAACCCATGATCTTTCTATTGTATTTTGTCCCCCTGTCCTGTTGAAGAGGGGGAGTGATTGAGAGGTTTGTTGGGCAGCTGGCATCCTGTCAGGGTCAACCCACCACACATACACCACAAACTTTGAGGACCACTTCTGTCTTTATGATAGACTTGCATCCCAGTGCAGAGTGTAATACTATGAACTCTGGAAACACAGATTTTAAATTCCACCTAGGATTCAAGCTCTGTGCACACTGTAAAAATGTCGTCCAGTATGTTCTCCCTTCCCACTGCAAGTGATATACTCATGTTGGTCAGGCACAAATGCATTGTGGTAGGTACATCTTATTTTATTTTAAATACTCTCCAACATTTGTTACAGTTAAAAGCTATATATTTTACCAAAAATTATCTCTGAAATAAGTGAGGAAGAAAGCAGAATAAACAGATGGCACAATTTGTAGCAGGAAAGCTGAGAAACAATACATATATCTTTCAATTTATTGGAAAAAACAATGCCAAAACTCTTGCTTGAAATTTGTAGTGAAATTTAAGAATAGTAGAATATGAGAGAGGACAAAGAGAGCTAGGAGAGTGCAGTGCAATAAATTGTCATTTGCTGATCCAATAGAAGTACATGGGAACTATTACACTTTGGCAGCTATTTTATTTTTCCCTTCTGGAGTTTCAGACTTGTACACTAAATGGATTTCATCTGATTAAAACTTGCACCATGTTTAATTTCCTTCAAAAGTACAGTCACTTTAAAAGGAAGAGAAAGGGAGTGAAGGAGACCCACAAGAGAGTGAAGTAATGTTGGGGGTGGAAAAGGGGCAGTAATTTTACCCGGATAATGTTGTCATACTTTGTAAATCCTTTAATGCTGGAATTTATTTATTAATGATACATGGGTTATTACCCACCATCTGTCTTGTGTTAGCAGTAGGCTGTTTCAGATTATGGTAATGTGTTTCTGATTTGAGTCGTGTTGAAAGCCAGAACAAGGCATCTCATGTGCAGTCCTCTTTGAGGCCTGCTGTTTTCAATTCCTCTTCACAGAATGGGCTTTTATTTGATTTGTTATGGGGATTTTTTTTTTCTATTGCCAAAACAGCTGCAAGCCTGGAAGAGAATGAGACAGAGGGCCACATCAAACTTGTTAGCTCATAAGAGAAACAGAATGTTCCAGGAACAAAAAGGGGAGCTGAGGGGAGAGAGAGATGAGGAGAAGAGAGAGAGTAGGAAGGCACATAAGAAAAGAGGGCAAGTGAAAGGATAAAGAGCTCTAATGGATTTTTTTACTTGTTTTTTGTATCAAGGGCACATCAAAAAATGTTTTCTATTCTAAGTGGCATGCAACATATTGTTTTGTTTTCAATTTAATATCCCAGTTAACACAGGAAGAATTTTTTTCTTTTTTCCCTGTTTTTGGAAGACTTCAACTGCTTTTATGCTAGTGAAAAGCAGGAAATAAAGCTTTTACCCCAAATGGGATGCCACCAAAGAGGAAAAATACCCCAAAGCCAAAATCCAGGACTGCTCATGTTTCTGATGTAGAAAGATGTGTGTTTGTGGTAGAGAGAGATGAAGACACGGAGAAAAAAACACGCAGATCCCTTGCTGAGAATCTTCATATTTAGGTCTCAGCATCTGTCCATCAGGCTGTTGAACTGTATTTCTGAAAGGAAATAAGCAAGTAAAAAAGACATTTCCTCTCCGTAAAAGATGATTCCTCTCCATAACATCTGGAATATGGGCTTCCTAGTATCACAGTTACATTTGTGGTATATTTTTAATCTGGGGAATATTTTTTGAAAACAGCATAGCTGCTTCTATATTTAAGTTAAACAGTATTGAATATTTTACAGAAGTCTGTTGGTAAGAAAATGTTGAACATTCCACATGCTAAAATGGAATTCTTTTATGTTAAATACTAGAGCAATATACCATCTCATTTTCAGACCTATACTTGTTCTCACTTGATATCATACATGGAATAACCCTTAATTTTCATGGAACACGTATCACTTCACTGACGGAGAAATACTAAATCAGCATTTCTTATACTTTTCTTCCATATTAGCAGTCTCTTTTCACTCAGTCTTGGCCATACACACATTTCTTAAAAGTCGGTAATGGTGTAATATTTTTCATGCAATTCATAAGAAAAAAATAATTTGGAAATTTTTCTTTTCTTTAGAAGCTAAATAACAGTTTGTTGCATTCAAATACCTTTTTGACAACTACTTCTTTTTCTTTTTTTTTTTTTCCCTCTCCTAATACACTGGTGATCACAGAGTGTGTAGTGAGAACATTTATGCAGTAGAATTTTGGACCTAAAGCCAATATTCTCATTTTTTTCTGAAGCATGCTGAATTTGTGGGAGCCAAAATGCTGCCCACAGCTTACTGAACTGTGGGCAATTTCAAATACATAAATATCTTGCATGTACCAGAAGCTTCAGATCACTGCAGTAAGACAGTGAATAATGTCAGACTGAGATGCTAGTTAATGCAGTTTAGATGCCAAAGTTTTCAACTAGTTTGCAAACTCTCCAGTAGAGTACCTAGAAAGCAGCTGGTTTGCATTTTAGTAGCTCCTTTAGAGACCAGCAGCTGCTGTTTTTTTGAAGCCCTCCCTCCCCCAACTTACTCGATCTTTACCAATCTAACTTTCATACCAAGAAATGGTATAAAAAAGATTATCTTGAAGCCGATTTTGTATTGAGTTTCTTTGTCATTTCTTATTGCAATGCATATAGGTTTAAATACTAGTCTTTAAAACTCTTTTTAGAATGCTTGGCTATATGATAGGACTTTTTTTTCATAGAGCTCTGCATCTTGGAAGAACTGCTAATCTCTTGTTACCAATCTTCATTAAAGATATAAACAAAATCTGTTTCTGAAAGCAAACTTAACGTTGTCACGGTGACTGAGATTTCTAGCTTGAATTGGCTATGAATGAGATAATATGAATGTGAAGAGGATATCTGCCTTTCAGAGGACTTTTGTAGTAGATAGGAACTTATTTAGAACATCTAAAGAAATATTCCATATTCTTTGTATATGAAAAAATAAGCCTTAAAAAAATGCAGACAATGGTGACAAAGCACATAGAAAGAAATAAATTGAATAATCCAAAATTGAAATCTATGTAGAACAGTGTAAATTACAGTCTCTTTCTACACTAGTAACACCTTAACTGCATTTAATCACATCACATACGTATTCTGATAATATTTTATCCTTAAAGTGAGAGAACCAAATTTAATTTCCTTTGTGTTGTACTAGTAAATATGAAAAGGAAGCCAAATGCACCTATGAAAATCTCAGTGATTTTACGTGTTCCCTTAAACTTCTTTATCGCATATGATGCAAAATTACTAAAGGCTTTTTTTAATGTTTATTCTTACTAGACAGGGGCTTCAGAGAAATTGATATATGTGAGTTCTAGTGGCAGACAACACTTACTATCTGTTAGGAATTAAAGAAGATTAGAGGAGAAATAGTTAAAAGCAAATGGTTGTTTTGTCCCAACTTTGTTAAACAAGATCTTTCATCTGTTACTAATTTTCTTCATAGTATCAAAGGCCTTTGCTGCTTTGAACACAAGGGGAAAACATCTATTTCTAATAGTTTACATAGAGCAAACAAGGGCACAGAGAGGGAAGGATGTGCACCTTAATTGGGTATGGTCTTCAGTAAGATAAAAACTTGATATTGACTCTAGAGTCATGTTCTCTACTGCATAGCTTATAGATCACATAATTCTGTAATTATTTTATGTTTTTAGTGGATGAACTAGATATATCCTTTCTGATTTGATTGTGGTAACCCAGAAGCTTTTATTTTCATTGTGGTGGTGTTGCATTCACCCTTAAAGATTCAATTGCTTTCTGAATGATGCTTGCAAAGAGTTTAAAAGTGAAGCACACATGATGGTTACTATCTTCACCAACACTCCAGGCTGACTGGCAGCCCTCTAAACTCAGACATATCCAGCAACAGAATATCTGCACAAGCTGAGACCCAAAAACCATCTAATTTGAAAATGATAGCTCTAACAATAGACAAGAATATATATTTAAGAAAAGATTATACGAAAAAGAAAAGATGCCATGATTACTTACACTCATTTGTTTTCTGACAATCTGAACTATAAGTCTTTCTGATCTATTGAGATCTGTGGATTAATATCTTTAATGTAGGGCTTTTCTTCCATGGCTTGTCTACTCACTATTAAAACCTATTTGTACTTTTATCTTCCAGAAAATCTTGGACTGTTCAGTTCCATGGTTAGGTTCCATGTTCCATAGAAATAGTACTTGTAATTAAAAACTGATGACTGCTGATTTTGTTAGTTTTCTTCTACTTTTTACCTTACAAGTAATAATGAATAAACATTCCTTATTTCTGTTCATCATACTGTTCACATCATTTATCTACATTTCAAGATAAAGCCACTTTCACTCTGAGTTCTAATGAAGAAAAACTATCCATGCACTGAAGATAAAGTATAACTCAGTATGTACTAATAAACAGTGTGGATCACACATACACAATCCAGCATTTGACATTATGCTTCTAGGACAACATAACATAACACAAAAGCTCTAGCAAAAAAAAAAGAAAAAAAGGATCAGGAAAAGATTCTACTATGAATATAAATTAAACCAGATTAATTTGAAGAATTTAAATTAGTTAAAAGTCTTCAGTATTTAAAGATTGAAAAAAACCCAAAAGAAACAAACAAAACAAAACACACAAAAACAACCCTGTGGTAAAAGTAAGCAACCACTTTAATATTTTTCACTTATTCTAATTGAATTCTCCTAGTTATTGGTGATAAAACAAGGAGATAGGTGATCGTGAATATATATACATGTCTAAATGAAAAGAATGAGAAGATCTAAGTGTAGCAGGCAACACTGTGGAAAAGAGAAAAAAAGGTAGCTTTCTGTAACCTTACAGCTTAAATCTGTTATGCTTCAGAAGAAAAACAAAGCCTGTTCACTTTTCTAATTAAGCAGAGATATTGTTATGAATAATTTTAACTATATTGTGATTTTTTCTTCCCTTATACACCATTCCACTGATCAAAATAAAATGTATGTTTCTAACTGAACTTTGTAAGAATAAAATAAATTTCTCTTCTGAGCTGATACTCTCTTCTAAATGTTTCAGTCTAGTCTAACATACATATCTGTGATCTGACCATAAAAAGAGAAGGTAAATGACAAAAAATAAAAAATTTCTCGTATTCACTGGAAAAAGGAAAGATAAAATGTACAAAAACATACAATGTAGTTGATAAGAAATGTGAATATAGAACATCCTGAGAGTCAGTTACACGATACATGAACGACTATACCAGTAGGCTAATTAAAACACTCATTAAACCAAACTATAAATTTGGACACCTTCCAAACCCTGGTCTGTGAAGCCAAAGCAGAAGAGATAATTATATACAGAAGACATGCTTTACAGCTTATTTTAACAGATTGTAAAGCAGGACTTGTTAAAACAATGACTGTATACTCAAACCAATAAGTTTCAATGGATCTACAAGACACATATCTGTAAAGTAATTTTTCTGCTAGTCAGTATTGATACGTTATCTTCCTTCCACTTCAAATAGTATGTATCCATGTACTCCACAATTTCTGAGAAACTTGTGATGTGGGGACATAGTTTGTGGTGTCATGTGGTACTGAGTAAAAGTCTGCTTAAATGCTAATTTAGCAAATCATTCCACCCCTCCATGCATGTGAACAACAGTTTTCCTATAAGAATGTTGTGCTCCTATTGTCTACATGTGAATCTTTCCTTCTTTTCTCCAAGTTCCACCCTGAGTAACAACCCAGCCATAGCCCCTGAAATCTGGGTGGCAAAGCCTCACTTTGAAAGAGAGACAGCAGCTGCCCTTTAATATTGTTGGAAAATACACAATAATATAGGGAAACCACAGCAGGATAAAGTCTTCCCTTACAGGCATACACAGAACTCCCATTGACGTCAAAATTTTTTCTGGCACTATATATCTAATGAAAAAATATGACACATTGTGTCTGTTACACTGCATTGAAATTCAGACTCAATAGGATCTCAGGGACAGAGGAGGAATACCACAAAATCTAAAAATGCTAAATATCATTGTAGTTCATATTTCATATGTAAAATCTTTGAACTGATCAAAAAGATTTACTTGCATATGATTATGCTCAGGTTGACTGTGTGTAAGGCAATCTCCCTTTGTGAGGGAAAATTCAATTTTAATAAAATAGTCCATACACCATTCCTTAAAAGAAGCCTTAATACATTTTCATCCTCTCATGGCTGACACATGGTAAGAGGAGTAAAGGACAGACTTATGTTTTCCTGGAAGTTTCAAATACAAGAAAATATTAATTTTTGAATGGCAACTCTACACGGGTAGATTGAAGTGCTTTACAAGTATAAAATTCCACATGCTTTAGGTAAATGTTTTTGGTGATAGTGTCTAACCTCCACTGCTTCGATCTCCAGTTGCTTAAAATAAACTTAACTATAAATTTGTAATTAACCATCAACTATCAAATCACTTTCCAAAAATGTATTTATTCTGAAGATGATATGTGATTTTTTTTCCTAGTTAATACTCATAATCAAAAAAATCCCTTTCATGTATATAATCTCTACTTTGTTCTGAGTGATGCAGGAGAAACATGAAAATTTGTGGCTAAGACAGCTTGTAGCCTTCTAACTGTAAATTTCCAAAACCCCACTGATATGACAAATACTGTGCCTCTTTGAGATCTGGATTCAGGTGATTTGTCTGAAAAATGTTCAAAGGTTAGAGCAAATTAATAGAACACACGGAAGAAATTTTTAGTTTTGACTCGATATGTTCTACCTTTCATGGGCAATTGATCTTGATAAACCTAAATGTGGATGGAAGTATTCAAATGATTGCCAGCAATAATACTTGACACTGTCTCACTTGGAGAGGAGGATTCAAAGGCAACTAAAGCCTTTCCTAGTAAAGGAGGTGTCTCTTCTATGAATAGCTATTATTGTTAAGTGAGAGTAGCTCTATTTAAAAGCAGAGAGGCAGGTCTGTAGAAGGATGCAGGCTTTCTTGCAGATCTCTAACACAAAATGTAGTTTCCCACTCAAATACACGATGTACTTTTCAGTGCAGAGAAACTTAGATTGTGTCCAGTAACCCCTTACTTTTGACTGAAATTCTCATTACAGCCATACCCAGAAATGTCTCATTCCAGCCATACCCAGAAATGTCTCATAATAGACACAAAAGATCTTTAGGATCTATAAATCAGGTACCTCTTATCTTAACCCTTCTAATCCACACTTAGTTATACATTTCTGTGTTGAACAGAACAAGTGAGGGAAATAGGAGTATATTAGTGTCACCACACCCCATTATATTAAGGAAAAAATGGATTTTCAAGTATATTGGAAGACACAATATGTATCCAGAATGTTATAGACTGAACTCCCAGTGTAATTTCCACCAGCACTTTTAAACACTTGTTTTCATGTCCTTAGTGAATATTTTCACCCATGTGCTGCTATGTTTATGGTAGAAGTATACTCACATGATTAAAATAAAATAAAATAAAA
>NW_010258729.1:0-235 GCF_000690775.1 Eurypyga helias
GTGGTGAGTGTTTTCCCAGGGGCTGCGTGTTCGTTCCACGTGTATCACGTTTCCACGCAAATCCGCTCCCTTCCCCGCTGCCTTGATGACAGACCTAAGAATAGGCTTCGGGACCCGCTTGCGGGTGACTTGACAAAGTCATTGCAAACTAGCGCGGAGCGTAAAGATCGCGTCAAACCGGTGCCGGCTCCTGGTTCTCCCCCAGCTGTAAGGTTGCGGGGCCGAGGCATCGCGG
>NW_010258729.1:332-2123 GCF_000690775.1 Eurypyga helias
CCCGGGAGGCTGACCTCCAGGGCCGACGGTGTGCTTTTGGCAGAGACTGACAGCAGGAGTGCTGTGCGAGGCTGTCTGCCTGGCTTTGGTGTCCTCGTGCCCAGATTGCATTAAAAGACTTTGGATTTTTTGGTCTTAAACCCAGCTTGCTATTTACAGATTATATTACAGAATCGATCCTTCTTTCTGGGTAACAAAACAGAAATGGGTGTAGATTATGGCATTTTCTCTCTCACCTGCATGGGTTTGGGTTCTATTTATGGACATGAAGGAATCAGATGTGAAGGCTCTATCCACAAGTGCTGGCATCCCCTTTCAGCATCGCAACAGACTGACTTGTCCATGACGATACACAAACACTCGTCCACGCCGCTGGTGAGCTGATGCGGGAGATGTGTGTGTATAATACCAGTCCTCCTGCTGCCATGGGGGGGTCTGGGGGAGCTGGACAAACAAAATGAGGGAGTACAGGGCCCAGCACCAAGCTGACAGCTCTGTGGTTGCCTTCTGCCCTGGAAGCAGGAGCGCTGGCCCGATCCCAAGCACCCATTGGGAGCACCAGCAGGCAGCCCAGCTCCTCAGGAACAGGATTTGGCCCTTATGGCAAGCACGATCTGTCATAAATCTCAGGGTAGGAGAACACAGCGTACCAAACTCCTCTTTCCTTGGCAGAGAGGGAGCTGATAAATAGTTGACCCTTTACAAGGTTCAGTGAATTATTGCTGTAAAATCCCAAACTCCTGCACACGCAGCCCTGGAGCTGGCAGCGACGTGGCAGCTCTCCCTGTCCCGGGGGGAGGCTGGTTGATCTGCTTGCAGGGGGTCACAGCCAGGGCCCAGATTAGCAAGCCATGCTGTTCTCAAACTGTGAGGGGGAGCAGGATCAGACCCTGCAGAGAGATGGTTTGTTGTGCTCCATCTGCCTGCTCCTTCGGTTTGTTCTTTCACGGAACAACTAATTGCACATGACTTACACTGCTTGGCTGGTGGCTTTTTGGTGCTTTGCACTTGTGGAGCTTTTAGATCCACAGAGAGAAGGTGTGAAAGCCTCTCCCCTCAGCATCTGCTCGCACCCACCCACCAGCACGGAGTGCAGCGGCAGAGCAGGCAGCAGAGCCGCGTCCCTTCCCAAGGGCTTGTCCCAGGAGGCTCCGGGCAGCAGCGTGCAAGGACCGCGGTCATCAGCACGGGGTTATTTAGCACCGCGTGAACGTAGCGTGCAAACACGGGGCGTGCGGGCAGGTCGTGTCCAGCCTGGCAGCTGCTGGCAGGGGAGGGTGGCAGCGCTGCCTGTGCTGCCCGGGTGGGCTCGGGCCGGTACCGCTGCTGGGGAAAGCCCGGTCACTGGGGATAGCGGGCCCACAGCCGGATCCCTGGGAGATCCAGGATTTCTAAATATAAATGGATCCTGTTTGGTGTGGTGGTGGCCATGAGGACCGGTGTCCACTAGAGGTTGTGATGAGACCAGCAAATCCTTCCTGAGGCCGTGGTGCCGGGAGCAGAAACGCACTCGGGGAGGTGCTGAGCACCAAGCTCCGCCGTAGCCCCATCACCTGCGCTCCCCTTCTTTTGTTCAAGGCGTTTGGGCACCTCCAAGCTGGTTGTCACAGTGGAATAGCAAACCACAGAGATTCACCCGGCTTTGCAGTGAGCGCAGCACCACGGGAGACTTTTTCCAGAAAATCAGGTGTGTCCAGCAGGAAGGGAAAGGGAGCTTGAGCTCAGCGAGGGCAGCAACAAGTGAGCGGTGCGCTCCCGCTGCCATCGGCAGCACCCTGGGACGTGTCATCT
>NW_010258729.1:2133-21951 GCF_000690775.1 Eurypyga helias
CGGGCTGCCAGCGGGCTCTGCGGCCGGAGATAACGGGCAATGGAATTTGTCTGATGGGGAGCTATCAGAGGCCATAATAAATGTCACCTCTTCCTTCCCTCCTCCTTGGCATAACGAATGAGGAAAGTCTGGATCAGTAGCCAGGGAAATGAGTATCTCCTAGCCCTCTACTTCTCCTGCATTTTTGCCATTATGGATATATTAAGATGCTACTTAAAAGTGTATGTTTTGTGGATGTTATGGTGTTGCAGATGTTTCCTTCTAAACATTTTTAACTTCTCTATCAGTGAGGAATTGGCTACAGGTATTTGGGGCTGAAGAGGCAGGCTGTAGACCAATTAAGCTAAATATGCTCACTTGGCATACAGGATGCCACACAGAGGTCTTATAAAAGCAGACCGCGTAAAAAGGGAAGCGAAGGACGTGTCAGTGCATAATCCATCCCTCGTAGCTCTAAGGCAGATTCTGCTGGGTTCAGAAATTAATAGATAATAAGTCAGAGCTGAGCCAGTACGCACAGAGGTAGGGCATTGCTGGGTGGGTCATGCCAGTGTTAAAAACGGGTGGTGTGAGAACGGCACGTCCTGCCAGAGCGCAGGGCTGCTCCTGTGGGTATTCAGGGTCAGAGCTGTGGAGCTTCGTTATCCCATTTTGTACGCACAGGTTGGTTTTTTTTTTTTTAAATGAAATGGGCTCTGTATGATTAAATAACACGCAGCTTTTGATCTAGACTACAAGCAGCCTCAGAAATCCATGTATTTTACATCCTCTGTCATTGCAATGAGTACAGCCAGTTCCAGTGGGCTTTGGAAAAAAAAAGAAGAAAATAACCTTCTGTGAGCAATCTAAAAGTTATTTACTTGATGCGATTTTATTTTTCAAATATTTGAAAGTGGTTACTGAGCAGTAAAGTACGCTCCAAGGAAATCCTGTTACAAAACACAGGCTATATTTTAATTAGCATAACGTGCAGTTACATGGCTGGAACTGGAGCCTACCAATAAATGTATCTTCCGGGAGTTTAGATAGATGTCTATAGAAAATACAGCGTGAGCACTGGCTTTCCAATTTTCCAGTCCATCAGGATGGATTTACACTCTTGTCAGGGGTATGAAATTGCTGAATTCAGTTGTGAGATGGTTCTGTGTCTTTAACCATTTGATTTGCCAGGCACAGGGTGCTCGGTAAGGCAGGAATGTGTCCCTGCTTCAGTTCCAGGGACCCAGCAGCTCTGCAGAGGGATCACCCACTGATGGGAAAAGTGAATACTGGCACCCCAACAAGCACCCGGCCCCCTGCCCCCCATCAGGGCTTGAGCAGAGCGAGCACCAGGATGAACCATGCCGGTATGGAACTGGGTGCACGGGGCAAGCCCTGGGGCTGCTGACGACACCTGGCTGTTCCCCTTCCATAGTGGAGTGGCATATGGGGCCAGAGCCAACGTTTCCAGCAGACTGCAGCTCAGAAGCAAAACCCCAGGGTGCAGCCAGTGCCAGCACCCATGGCAGTGGGGATGGGGTCCGGCCAGACTTCCAGCCATGGCCTCAGGGCAGTGGCAGGGAGAGATGTGTTCCAGGGGGGTTTAGGTCTGCCAGGGGTGGCAAAGCAGGCAGGGCTGCAGACAAAAGTGCTTCAAAGTTCTTGGGTTGGCCCTGCTGGGCCAGGATCAACATCCCTTGGGTAGGGCAAGTGCAGAGCCCAGTGAAGCTGCTTCTCCACTGTGAGGGAGACCACACACTCCCAGCCAAACCAGCCACAAGAAAATGCCACCAGACCACTGCCAAAGAGATGCAGAAGGGCAGGGACCCCCCAGCCCTCCCCAGCAGCACCTGCCATGCAGGGGATCGTTGTTCCCTCTGCCGACTCGAAGAGAAGAGGTGTTTGGTAACTGATGTGAGTCAAAGAGAGACAGAACAATCTTTAACGTGTCTTAAGGTAAAAGCACTGGACGTGGCAGAGCTGGAGCTCTGTGGTCCCAGTAGAAGCCTGGGATGTCTCTGGATGGCCTGTGCCACTGTGCTGCAAGGCCCTGGGCACAGGTCTGTGCTGCATGCTGCTGTCCCGCTGGGATGAAGAGCAAAGCCGAGTGTCTGGGAAGCTTTGGGAAGGCTGCAGTGGGGCGAGGGAGGGTTTGGTGTCATTCTGACTCAGGTTGCTGTGGTTCAGCTACTGCTCATAACTGTCTTCTGTGGCTTTCCAGAGCCCTTCCCTAAAGGACTTGCTTCACAAGCTCATTTTGCATGCTGATGCACACATGAGCGATGCCTAGATTGGATGCAGGGAGGAGACCCACGTGATAGAGGTGCCTCAGCTGCTGCTGCTGCAGCCCCGTGTCTGGGTAACTCAGTCTCCGCGAGCCAGGATGAAGTAAAGGAGAAATGCTTTGCAGAAAGCAGCCCTTTTGTGCTGAGGTGCTAAGGGAAGGGGTCCTTCAAGAGGACAGGCCACCAGCTGCCTGTCTGTCTTGTCACGATTCACAGCTTGTTAACAGACAAGTTGTTAAGGATCTTCTTGCATCGCCCCGTGGGGCAGGACCGCTCTATCTGCATCCTGCTCCCGTGAAGATCTGCCTGCTGCAGCCTTGCCCAGGCAGGAGAGGAGAGCCCAGGACAGACAGATGCTTGCTCAGGGTGCTTCTGCACCCCAGCCCTGAGCCCACGCCTTTCAGCAGCTCTCCTGAAGGAAGTGGAGCTGCCATCCCCCCGGAGCAACTGCTGCAGCCACTGGGATAATGACCAGGAGAACAAATGAACTTCCAATACTTGCGGTGAACCCCTTGACACTCAGCTCTATTATCTCTCAGACTTCATCCATAAGGATTTCAGAAATCAGAGGAGATCCACAGCAGCTGGAGGAGCTGGCCGGAGCCTGGGGTGGAAAAAGCAAAGCTGGGAAACAGCTGGAGAAAGGAAGACTCATTTTTCGTGATGGAATACGAAGCATTGTGGATTTCTAGCAGAGCCTATGGCATAGGCTCGATAAGCAAGTGCAAGCGTTGCTTCTCTTTGACTTGACTCTATAGCCGTGGTCCCTATGGCTGGGGGATGCTGGAGAAAGCACAGCCAGTGCCTGTGTCCAGACACAGCTTGGTGAGCCCTGGCAACCCTGTGGTCTCCAAAAAACAGGGCTATGGTCTCTACGGCTGGGGGATGCTGGAGAACGCACGGCCGGTGCCTGTGTCCTGACACAGCTTGGTGAGCCCTGGCAGCCCTGTGGTCTCCAAAAAACAGGGCTGCAGGTGTCTGATCAACAAGGAGCTGCCGGGAACATTAAAAGTTGGGGGTTGCAGCTGGCGCAGACAGAGAGTGCTCCTCCTGTGCTTTTGAGAAGACACTATTTCTGGCCCAACGTCTGTCTTGGATGACATGGATGTGGAATAACAAGCCCTTTGAAGCGTGTTGCTGGGAGTTAGCATCACGCCGTTAAAGCTGCGGGAGTTGCACTGATTTGTAAAAGCAGGGATCCAGCTGAGTGGCCCAGCCCTTGTCTGCAGCCAGCACAGGCGGGGAGTGAGCAGGGGGGGCCTGACTTTGGCCCCACGGTCTTCCATCTCCCTGGATGGACGGTCATCCCGGGCTAGCCAGTTGCAAGGGTGGAGAAGGGAGGTGACAGCCTCATGTCATGGGAGACCTTCTGTTCCCACACTGGCTGGGGGGTTAGGGCACACAGAGGTAATGCCATCCCCATGCTGGGGAGCCTCCCCTTGCTTGGGCGTGTGTTCCCTGGGGTGCTGAGAAGCTGCCTTCCTCTCTGGTCTTTCACTTGCTAAAATTCATGGCTGGGGTGCAGCTGAGGCTGAGGTGCTCACAGCACACTTGGCCACCTCCTTTTTTAATCTGAGTGCTGGCTGAACCTGGAGCTTTCCTGATGCAAAGCAAGGAGGCTCTTCCTGGATTCCCCAGGTCCACATGGTGCAATGACAAGCACGGATTTGCCCAGACCCTCCTCCCTTTTCCTAGCCCCAGGCATCCATCACCTGCAGTAGGCAGTGTTCAATCCCTGGAGAGTCCGGGCAGCAGGGCCAGGGGCTTGGCTCTGTGTCCCCTCTGGCAGTGGTAAGGGGTGCAGAAAGGAAAAGGGCACTGGCACCCCAGGACAGGTGTCTGCAGCAGGAAGGTGCAAGGAAACTTTATGCAAGCGAAAGCCAAGCTCCTGGCAGCAGCAGGGAGGGAACGTGTGAGCAGCCTGGCCACTAAACCCAGCTCTGGAGGTGCGATTCCAAATGCAAAGCTTTAGTCTGGAAAGGAAATTCGGTGCCAAATGCAAAGGCATCCAAAAATTCAAGTGCGACAGAAGGAGTATCTGTGAGACTGATCCCGGAGCAGTGTAATCTGCTCAGCAAAAGGGATTTTCACATCTCTGTCCGTCTCACAATTCTCGTCAATTTGGGGTGATTTCGGCGCTTGTCAGAACACCTGAAAATACTTAAAAATCAAGAGAGAGTCTCCATCTGACTTTTTAGGGTGGGTTAATGGAGCATATCAACATTTTGTGGATTAGATTCTTTGTTTCTGGTAGGTCGGTGGCTGGGGGACAATACCGGAGGACATCACTTCTGATATTCACCCTGGTGCCTTCCTGCAGCTCTTCCCTGGCCAATGGGGCTACATGGCGATAAGCAGGAACTGGGCTTGCATTTTCTGGTGATGATTTAAATGTAATTACAATAAACAATAGGGCAATTCCTGACAGCCCTAAACTTCCATTTGAAAAGTTACAAGACCCCAGATGGAAGACTACTCTCACGTGAGACCTAACAGCCTCCCAGTGCTCCCAGCAGACCAGCAACATCGCTTCCTGCAGCGAGGAGCTCTGCAAATACCTCAGGAGTGGGATGAAATGCTGTGCTCTGGCCCTGAGAGCATCCTTAGAGATGTCAGACTATTCCTAACACCGTCAGGGTTAGCCAGCTCCAGGCCAGCTTGGGTACCGAGCTGACAGAGCTGTGCACCCCCCTGCCCTGCTAATAGCAAACCAGCCCTTGGATCACATTTTAATCTTGTTAGCACCATCTACTTTTCTTATTTTAAATCATTCCCTCGTTTGTATCCTGTGCCGCGGGGGAAAGGATGGCTGATTTGTCCAGTCAGACTCTGCTCAGCTGTATTTGCAGAGCTCCTCGCTGCAGGCGTGATGCTGCTGGTGTGTTGGGAGCACTGGGAGGATGTTAGGGCTCACGTGAGAGTAGTCTCTCAGTCTGGGGACAGATTCTGGCACAATGCTGCCCAAAGCAGCCACCTGCCTGCAAGGCCACCCTAAAACCTGGCACACCCCGAAACATGGAGAACCTGCTTTTCAGAGCACACAGCCCCCGGCAGACAACGTGGTTCCCTTTGCCCCTTATCATCCATCCAGGTTCTTTGTGCAGCAGTTTTTAAATTGCTGTTGGACACTATATTTACATAAATATGTGAGCCAATGAGGTCTAAAACCCTGGTGAGCACTAAACGGTGTATTAGGTTTTGGAAAGAGGATTTTATCAATTTACTGAGAGTACAAATCAACAGAGCAGAATTTACAAACCCATCAAAAAGCGAGGTGACAGTTTGGAATTAATCCTCTGCCCAAGGCACACGATGCACCTCCACAAACATCTCCCAGCGTAAATATATTTGAGAAAGAGTGAAGGAAAATGTAACTTCTAATGCCATTGTGTGCTGCCAGCAAAACGGCTGCAGCATCACTGGGGAGATGAATGGAGCTCATGTCACCGGGAAGGTGCTGCTGCCTCCCGCTTTATTTTTATCCAAGACTCAGTCCACAGCCTGCATGGAAATATTTCAGTTTGTCTTTGTGCCAGAATTTCCCTAAAAGTTGATTACCCCAATAATCTTTCTGCCTCATTTAGTCTTTTAAAAAACACTGAACACCGTTTTTTTGTGCACACACAGCCCTGCTGCTCAGACCAGCACCGAAGCCGGCATCCCATGGGGCAGCACACATCTGTTGGTGCCCACGGGATGGGATGGGGCCATTGGTGCTCATGGATGGCTGTGGCTTTGGGACAGCAGCTGGCACTTTCTGGGGCCATTCCTGCAGTGATCTGGGCAGGGCTGAGGGGTTTTGGTGGACTCATGGTCCACGACTACATGGTCCATGTGGGATGCTACATGGTCCATGGCTCCTGCCTTGGTCCCATGCTGGGAGCCGAGCTTTCCCGTGTTTGCTGAGCAATGGCACTGCTCCTTGCATAAGGAGAGAAATCAGGTTTTGGTCTCCCAGCCCAGTGCAGCATCCTAAAGGCACAAGGATTCCTGCTTCTCCTGGGCCCTTTGATCCGCACCTCCCGCAAGAGGCGGTGCGGGATCAGCAGCGCAGCCTTGCCTCTGTGAGGAGCTGGAGCTGCTCTCCCATAAGGGTTTTTTAGAGCTGACACTTAGATGAAATCAGTGAAGCAATTTCAATTAAAAGCAAACTTTTCAAGCTATCTAATAAAAAAAATATAAAGGCTTCTTTTCAGCTTTTGTTTCCCAGTACACTGAAGAGCCTATGCCTGCCAGCGGTGAAATGGCTGTCTTTATTGTGTAGATGACTGTGAAGGACACAGGCTCTGTTCCCATTTAGGAATGCATTGAGGCTTTCTTGGAATTCATTAGGAAAGGTATGGAGGGAAGGGTGCAGAAAAACAAGAGCCCTTGCAGCTGCAGCCTCACATTCTCCTGACAGGACATGGGGGAGGTTCAGCCTGCTCCCCCAGAGACAAATCTTTTTCGTTTTTCCACTGCAAAATGTCTTTTATGACATCTAAATTCGAAAAGCATTTTCCATTCCTTTAGTTGGGGCTTATCTAGAATCTGCAGTGGAAAGCAAGCTGCACCAGTGCGGGTGTTTCAGCAGCGCGCTTGCCAGCATCACTGCGGTCACAGTCCCAGGCAGAAGCCACCACATCTCCTTGCTCAGACCCACCTGACACAGCCCGAACGGCTCTGATAGGTATCAGCATCTGCACCCATCTTCTGCAGGCTTTGGCTGCTCTTGCCTATGCCCAAAACTTGCGAGGAGCAGAGGTTTTGAGGCCCTTTGTGCCCACCAGCCTGCACCAAGGGCAGAGCCGTGTCGGGGTGTTACCAGTGCGGAGAGGGGCACAGACACAGCATCACTGGCAGAGGCACGCAGGGACCCTGCCTGCTCTGACAACTGCATCACTGCTGCTCCGCTGCCCTCAGCAGCAAGGAGTGTCCAGCCGGTTCCCGGGGAGCCGAGCGATGGCAGAACCGACAGCTCACTGCTCATCCAGCAAACCAGCGCTTCCTGCGAGCTTAGGCACTGTGCGTGCCTTGGCATTACTCCTGGAGCTGCAAAAAGTGTCTCAGCCTCAGGATTGGCCTCGATGGCTGTCCATGTCATGAGGAGCCAGCTCTTACAAACCAAAGAGAGAAAACCAGCGCAATAGAAACAAAGGCATGATGATGAGGGTGGTGCTGGCCCACAGGCAGCTGTGGTCAGTTGGGCACTGCTGGGAGAGCAGCTGATGTTGAAACAGGGTGGAGAGATGCTCCGTCACTCGAACCGCCCAGCTCTGCTGGAGGGATGCAATGCAGGGCGATTGCAACTCATTACCACGCGTTGGTACCTTGTCACCCAACCGCACAAATTGGATTGAGTCATGGCAAATAATGTCTCTGAGTGACTCAGATTATCCAAACAGGCTTCCATGGGCAAGGGCTGTATTTTTCTATATTTCTGCTCCACATGCATCAAACTGACCTCACAAGCAAAGTGTTTCTTAAATTATACAGCATTGCATCTTTGATCAAAACACACAGCCTGAACGAACAGCAAAGGCAACAGTCTGTTTAAATTCAGGACTACAAGCCCAGAGTTGGAGTCAACTCTGAAAAAGGCATTCAGCTCTGAAAAATTCTTTCCTAAGCATCCCCAGGCCAGAGCGTTTGCTGATGGAAAATACATGTTACAGGTTTGTGTTGAACCTGCTCCTGCTCCCATGAAATCGTCTGCCGTGTTTCTCATGAGCAAACAGCCCTAACCCACAGCCTCCTGACTCCAGAAACGCCGCACCTTGACGGTTCCTGCCAGGTGCAGGATGCAACCATCATTTCAGTGGGAGCAAAACCCAGGGAGGTGCTGAGCCATGGGGCTGTTTGCAGGGGGCAGACGCTGGGGTTTGAGCCTCGGCAGCCTTATCTCCCTCCCTGTCAGCTCACAGAAGGACCTGGAGGCACTGTCCCCATGCAGAGACAGCCCGGATCCCCTTCAGCAGCGGCTGGTCCTTCCCTGAGCATTTAATATTGCGTGTCAAAAAGACAATCCTTAAAAACAGATCTATTTCTCAGATGTGCCTCTTTTAAATCATGCTACACTGCTATCAAAAATACATTAAAAATTATGATTATCCTGTAGGAACATAAACAACAGCAGCAGTAGAAAAAAACCCCTTATCCAAGCTAGACGACACACTGTTTTTTATAATTTTCTGATTCGTTACCTGCTGGGAAGAACAGTCAGGTACTTTCTCACCACGTTTCCCAATCAAAAATAATATCGCCAGGAAACACACACAAGCACCAGCGATACAACAGGCATGCTTTACAAGAATACATGAGGAACATCTGACAAAGCCCCCCTCTCCACACGCTGATTCAAATATCAAAGCTGTTCTGGAGAGGCTTGTCAAGTGCCACTCCTCTCCAAGCCAGAACCGTGTGGCTGCCGAAGCTGCTTCGGTGGGAGCGGAAAAGCTGGAAATGGAGCTGCCCCTGGGGAGAGCTCGATGCTCCTGCAGCACAGCCAGGCCCAACCCCACACCACCTGCATCCCACTTCCCAAGGCACCCACCTGAGACAAGGCTTCGGGGGAGATACCGCCCTCCAGGCTGGCATTTCAGGGCTTTCTCATTTAACTCAAATAAGCTGTGATTAATGAACAAAACAGGTAATTGTTTACATATTTTGCTATTTAAGGAAATCTTGAGCAGCAGGGCAAGGAGGTACTGCTAAGTCCCTCAAAGGGGAGATGTGATTCTATGCCCTTCTTCAGCATCCTTATGCTTCCTCCCATGGCAGAAGGGCAATGAAGTCCCTGGGTGATACAGCATGCCTCACCTGGGATGGGGAGGGAAAGGTGAGAGCACCCTGAACCCAGTCAGAGCCTCTGCGTGGGCACAGGGACAGTGAGGCATCTCCACGCTGGTGTGGGTGGCACAGGAGCAGCGGGGAGTAATGTCCAGCGAGCATCGGCACGATGGGAGATGTGGTCTCTGCTGTTTCCATGGTCCAGCCAGAGGATGAAGTCCTCTAAAGTGTGTCATGAACATGCAAAGCCTTCTGCTTCTCCGTTTTGAGGGAATGCAGTGCTGTTTTGAGGGAATATGGGGGTTTCCTGGGTGCCTGTGGTGCCCTGGGAGTGGAGAACTGAGTGCCCCACACCTCATCAGGCTCATAAATTGGTGACCATGCCCACCATCACCACCCGAGCAGCCTTCATGCACTCTCAACAAAGAGCCTGTTATCTTTGTTCCCAATGTACTTGCACCCCCACAAAGACTATCATTATCCTTTCTGATATAATTAAGATCAATCAAATGGAATAATAGAGCAGAGGTCAAGGAAGGCTGTTACTTCCTCGGAGAACAAGGGGCTGCTTTCGTCAGAAGTGCCTGGGAGCCAGCTTAATTGTTCTAAATTTCAGAAATTACGAACGTGCCTTATAATTGAATGTCCTCCCGCACTGGAGGGAGGAGAAACCCCGAGAAGGGCTTTTGTCTTGGAGCACACAAATGCCTGGCCCCACAGAGATCTCTTGCCCCACAGACACTGCACCACGCAGCCCTGGGGGCTGCTGCCATGGAGCAACACAGCTAAATTAGCTGTTTCCAGGGTCTGATGGGTCATACCACCCATACCCAGCTGGTGAAACTCTGCCCTGCGCCTGCTGCGTGGGTGCGGATGGGTGCAGAGGTGGCTGGAGCCAGGCAAGGGACCAGGCAGGGCTGGGGGTTGCACCAGGAAGGAAGGTGCTGCTGCTTCTTGCCATGCAGGAGGACCGTGCTTCTTTCCTGACATCCTGATGGCTAATGAAAATATATTTGCTATCTGTATTAATTAAAATAAAGTGCAGCGGCTCATCATTAGGCTCTGTGGGAGAAGCTGTACATAGGTTATCATCATCCAGCACAACATAGTGCAGAAATGGAATTAGTTCTGCCAGGCCATCTTTAAAATACAAATCACTGATGACTGATACAGCTGACAATTAATTATAGAAAAAAACAGTGTCAGTGGGAACGAAGCAAGGACTGAGAGGAGCACCAGCAGCAGCCTGGCTGCCCGGCAGTGATGGACCTGGGAAAGACTGGGTGCCCATCCCAGGGTCTGGGGCAGGCCAGGGTGCTGCTCTGCCCCCAGCAGAACAACTCCATTTTTATTGAGAATCATTTAAAAGAGAAAAGAAAAAATTGAATTCTATATTTCTACAGCCAAATCTGGTCTGAAAATAGGTTCATTTCCGAAGAAGTAAGCCAGTGCAGTGGTGCATCCCGTGGCACAGAGAGGCTGGACGTGCGGTGATGTGCCGGGCTGCGCCGACTGCCACAGGGAACTGCCGTGCTGCCAAACCCAAAATTGTTTTGACATAATGAGGATCCGGCAGCTGAACTGCAGTTTATTACTTTCTTTAGAGGGAAAATTCTAAGTAATGGAGGAGGTGAGTGGCTGACAAACCACAGCACGTCTGCCAGGCGGTGTGCCGGGCTCTTAAACGGTGTTTGGGAACAGAGCGTGTCCTGCCCCTCGGCCACGTGTGGTTTGGAGCTGCGATCACTCCGCTTCGCCCAGGCGTGTGAGGCTGGCAGCCGGCGCGGGAACGGGAAGCACCGGGCTTTGCCCTAGTTACCAACAGCCTCCGCGGCACAGACCATCCCCGTAATCGATGGAGTCCAATAACTGTAATAACCACAAACATCAGTAACCCAACACTTTTCCTGCCTTCCTGATTGCTAGCAGCAGGACTGTTCGCAATCTGTCAGGAATCATTAGATGCCAGAGCTACATAATTTCAGAGGAGTACAACAGGGGTCTTTTCAAGGGCACTACGCAGTAGCAGGCAGTGGCAGGCCGGCAGGCTTCTCCCCAGCCTCTGTAAGGGGAGAAAACACACAGAAAGGCATTGCTTGGAAAAAGTTTCTCCCCCCCTCCAACCCTGGGCAGGTCCTTTGGGAAGATGGGGGCTGTGACCATCACTGGGACATACTGACCCCAGTACCTGGCCTGACAAACTGACCAAGCAGACAGAGCTGATACCCCACTTTGTCCCTGGGGAGGCAAAAACAGGCCATGCATGGGGGCTGGGGGATGCAGGGGATAAAAACACAGCTGGGGGTACAAAGAAGCCCCATCCCAGTCCCCTTTTCCTTGCCCTGAGCATCTCCAGCTCTGCCAGTTCTGCCCACCTCTTCCCACTTCATGGTGTTGCTGGGTGCTGCGTTCCCGGGGTGGGAAAAGCCCAGTTCATTGATGAGCAGAAAATATTGTGTACCACTATGCCAGGCTTCTCCTTCACCACCATCATTGTTCTGAGGCTCCTCTGTGCCCCGGAATGATGACCAGGACCTGGTGGGCTTCAAATCCCATGCTGAGACACCCCAGCAGTACCCATCTGATGGGGTACTCCAAAAAAATACATGCTTTTGGGGTACCCCTGGAAACCCCCCTGGGAGGACAGCGGCCATGGGCAGCAGTGGTGCTCGGGAGGTGGATGGGCAAGGCAGAAATCCAGTCCTGAGGAGGCTGCCTGTATCTGCTCACTCAGGAGCTTGGACTAGAGCCACACTGTGATTCCTGTTACATCCTGCAAAAGAAATACAAAGCAGTGCCAAACAGGTTTGGCAGAAGGCAGCTCAGCTCTGCCCCATGCCTCGCAGTCCATGCAGAAGCTGTGCCTTTAGCTCAATCCTCCGGCTCCCCCAGCCTGAGGAGCGCAGGGCAGTGCTGCTGCAGCCTGAGCACAGAGCTGTTCTGGTCACCTGCGTCTCTCTAACGTGATATTGTCACCTCATATTTCCAATTCTGGAGCAGAAATCAAATCAAACCAAGCCACGAACATGCTCCAGACAGATAGATCAACAGAAGGAGGTTTTTGAATAGTCAGGTAGTCCATGGATGTGACTGCCTGGAAATGAGAGCATGAATGATTTATAGCCAGGGAGAGAAATAGTCATCTATTATAATTAGACTAAACTTTGTCTCTCCAGATGTTTTAAGGGTGTGTGTCTTGTAATTGTTACCCAGCTGTCCCCAGACACAGGCAGTTTTAACTAAACCCCGTGGATGATAGCTTGTGTGGTTCTGGTGTGCCTGGTGAGTACCCAGGCTGTCGCCCCTGGCCTGGCACACGTCTTGGCCGAGGTGGGGATGGCAGGGACATGAGTGCAGTGCCCCACTGGGTTGCAGCCCAGCAGCGTGGATGCTCAGGACCAAGGGATGCAATTCGGAGCACGCGGCGCTCCCGAAAACCCCCTGGTTGGCAAGGCAAGGACTGCTCCAGTGCTTGGGGACACCAGTGCATCAGGGAGAGGAGCTCACAGGGGAAAAGCCCTTCTGGCTGTGGCGTACCAACCCTCCCAGCCTGCCAGCAGCCCAGGGGGGTCCCAGGCGGCAGGAATTGCCATGGCACTGTGGCTGGGGCTGCAGGCACAGAGGGCTCCTGACTTGCTCCCTGCGAGCAACGTCCCGCATACAGCAGAGCTGCTGAAACCCAGCTGCAGCCCTGCCAGTGCTCCAGCATCCCTGCTGGGGTTCCCACATCCCTGTTGTGGCTCCTGCATCGCCTCCATCACCCAAGAGGTAGGAACACGGCAGACCAGCCCTGGCAATGCCTTGGCTTGTACAGCACAAGGATCGAGAGGCGCTGGCATGGTTTGACAGGGGTGAAGCCGAGCACAGCCTGGCTGGGGCGGGAGCTGGCAGGAGACCCTGGGCACAGAATGGGGCATGAGCTGCATTTCATGGAGCTGACCTGCTCCCAAAGAGTTAATTGCAGCACACGCTTCTCAAGATCTGCTCTGCTGCATCTTAACAGTGATGGGAGATTAATTATTTTAGTCTCAGATAGCTGACTAGAATGGGCTTTTTTGTATCTAAATATACTCTCTCTTTAGGAACCCATTTAATTTAAACCCTGATATAGACGACTAGGCTGGATGATTGGTTGAGAAAGAAGGAGCTTCTCTTCCCCCAGTTCAATTTGTGTCCTGAAAAGCTGCCAAACTACTCTGTTTCTTCTCCCTAGGCAGGCCCGGAGGAACGAGCATCCTGGCAGCAGAGCCCAGGAGAGCCACAGGATCGTTTGCTCCTTCATCCTCGTGACAAACCCCCTCCAGAGTAGGGACAGCTGGGAGGACACAGCAGCAGGGGACAGGAGGGAGCAGGGGCCCGGCAGGTCTCCCCAGCCCTGGGTTGACTGTGTTTGGCACTGGCTGGGGCCTGCCTGGGCTGCATCTGGCCAAGGTCTGGTACTGGGGATTTACCAGGAAGACTAGAAAACTCTATGGGAAACTTTTTATTTGCACCTAGTGAGGCTCAGCTTTCAAAAAAAAAAAAAAAGAATTACTCCTTGAAACCACCCTGTTAATTCATTTCAGACAGGCCTATCTGCCCGTAACAAGGCAGAGACCATTTCTTTCTTACATTTGAAATTATAAAAAAACTGCAGTGAACTCAAATTAACATCTGCATCAAAGTGCCACTATCTGTAATGGTTTTACTCCCGCGTTCCACAGTCCCCACCAGCCCGTTTATCTCTGCCCAAATATCAGGATAATTAATCACACCCACCCGCTGGGGAGGCAGCAGTGACAGTACCAAGCCGGGACAAGACAGCACGCGACAGGTCGGATCGTTTCCACACTGTAAATCTCTTGATTCCTCCATAATTGGATGAGCCTCTTTAATTCCTCTTCCTTGTTAGCTGCTGTTGCTCATCCTGCAGCTGAGCAGCGACCTGGCTGATGGGCGCTTGCATCCCTTTGGGAAGGAGCTGGGCATTTCCCAGCATGGGCTGGGTTCATCCCTGGGGACTTGGGGATAAGGGGCTCTGCCAGCCCTGCCCCATGCTAGGGGTGCTGCCAGTGGGTGAGGGTGCCAGTGCTTGGGGCACAGCGAGGCTGTGGCGCCATGGGGACGTGAGGACACACGGGCAGTGGCTCCAGGAGCAAGGGGGGAGTGTTGGCTGCTCCCCCCAAAGTCACAGGGGCTGCAGGTGCCTGCACGGAGCTGGTGTGGCTGAAACAAATGCCCGAGAGTCAAAGTCTCATTGATTCCAGCTCCGTGAAGCAGCACTGGGGAGGAAGATCCATTTTCCTCATAGTTCGGAGAAGTATGTAATTTCCAGGCATCTGTCAGGCCGCTGCGGATCGTTAGAGCAGTTACGAGCTTCTCCAGAGTACGGAGTGGGAGAGGTTTGGAAGTTTAATGCCCATATGCCTGGCGGTATCCTTGCGCCCAAGTGAAATAAGTCACGCACAAGCAGTACGGAGCCCCTACTAACGTGGGTTTTAACAGAGCATTTCGTTGTTGAAGTATTACCCCTGCCTGCAAGTGGTCCCTGCCGTGGAGCCCGAACCCACCGCTCCCACCGGTGACCAGAAACCCCCTGGCCACAGCCAGTCCTCACAGCCTTTCCACCTGTCTCAGTCCAGAGCTGAGGCCAGGCATGGTCATGGGCATCTGCTGCCACCCAGGGCCACGTCCCTGCCCAGTGTCCCCAGCCAGCACAGCAGGACCCCAAGCATCTCGCCAAGCCCCACACTGACCACGGGTGCTGATGAAATGCCTTTCCTCTTGTTTGCCTTTGCTGACAAAGGCGGGTTTGCTGCTGGGTGCGGGAGCCATGGCTAGGTGAGCGAGGAGAGCCCGGTCCTTTCCGGCCACGGCTCCTCAGGCTGGGCACTGCTGCCAGCATCATTGCTGGTGATGAGGGGTTTCCATGGCAACCTTATGTGAGCGTTGCTAGTGACACAGATGTAAATTTTAAAATGAAATATTCAGACCACAGCCCTATGAGCATAAATAAACCCCTGCACATGGCCAATTGAACAGCTCAGAAATGCCCCAGGGCCACAGGACTCTCTGTGGCATTAGGAAATTCATGAAGACGGAAGGAAAAGCACCCTGACCCCATCCTGCCCAGGACCCCAGTGCCCAGCTACAACCCGCTGCAGAAGATGTGACACTCAGACGCTGCACAGGAGGGATGTCCAGACACCCCCAGGAATGGGAGGCAGATAGTTCCTGAAGCTTCTTGGCCTCTGAAAAGCCTGGCTGTCCGTCTTCTTCCACATTATCTGCCTATTAATTGCTCTTCAGGACAGTCACAGTGAAGATGGGCTGGCTGGCTTCATCTGCTACGTCAGCTGTAGGGTCTCACACACCCCACTGCATCCCAGCACTTATTTTTGAGAGCCACCTGCTTTGCACAAGTGCCAGGAATGGCTGCGGAGAGCACTTACTACCCTTGAACACACAACATCCACACCTTCCCAGTGAGAGGGACCGAGCACTGGAGTCTTGGGACTCCCTACACCACTGAGCTGTGGTCTCCATTGTACTGGGGGGGTGTGGCAAGGTTTTGATAGTGGGGGGAGCCACAGGGGTGACTTTTGTGAGCAGCTTATAATTGCAGCCCCCATCCCTGTCACCCTACAATGCTGGAGGAAAGGAGGGAAAGAAATGGGGAACAAAGCTTAGCCCGGGAAGAAAGGGGGGATAGAAGGGAAGATGCTTTAAGAATTAGTTTTATTTCTCATTACCCTACTGATTGGATTGGTGATAAATTAATTTTTCCCCAGGTAGAGTATGCTTCACCTGTGACCATAACAGGTGAGCAATCCCTCCCTGTCCTTGTCTTGACCCACCAGCTTTTCCTTCTGTTTTCTCTCCCCTGCCGGGATGAGGGGGGCAGCCACAGAGCAGCTTTGGTGAGCACCTGGCCCCCAGCCAGTGTTCAATCCACCTCTTCCATGGAGCAGGAGGACCCAGGGATGGGCACAGCTCCTGCATCCCTTGTGCCAGGCACTGAACTACAAGAGAATTCTTTCCTCCGACTGCGATCCAAATGTTTGGATGAAAGTCATCCACGAGCCTTCCCACTCCTCCTCGCCGGCTGGAGGTGGCACAAAATAACCTTTACGCAGGAGAGCGGCTCAGAGCCGCCCGACGCAATGGGCAGATGCTGCTCTGGCTGCCTTTATCTGCAGTCCCACATGGATGACTCACCGATGATCAGATTGCTACTATTTTATTTGCTTATAGGTTGAACTGTCAGGATGCGCTTGAGGAAAACTTCTTTTTCTCCATTGGAAAAGCTTAATTCGCTGAAATTTTAACCACAGGAAAGAGCAGGTTTCGAGTCTCCTGTTTGGGACACGCAGCCATTGAGGCTCTATCGGTCTGTTTTGACACTTTGAAAATGAAAGACTGCCTTGATTCAGGTTTTTCTGCTCTCCCAGATCTAAGGCAAAAGTCTCTTAGAATCTGAAACCAAATCAAAGCGTTTCCAACCCATCACACTGGAGTGTTTTGACAGACCCAGCCTGCTTTTTTTCAGATCCTTGGTTCACACTCCAACTCTCTATATTTTTCTCCCTGACGGTGAAATCTCTACAGCACATGTTGGAGATCAGCGTGGAACAGAGGTCTCGGAGAATGACATGCATGGGACCTCCCTTCCCACCCATGCAGCCCTCCATCAACATGGGGTTGCATTAGAGACCGGCCTTGACAACCCTCTTATCCAAGATCTGCATCAGCCCTCTGTGAACCCACAGAAGGAAGTTTGGGATTTAATTCTGGGAGTTCAGCCTGCTCCTTCATCTGCTGACATGCTGTCACAGGCTTCGTATTACCTCTCTGCCTGCGTGCACCACAGGCTTCGAGGAGATGAGGGAAGAAACCTCTATTTTTAGGAAGACAGATTTGGTCTGATCAAGGTGGCTGGAGCATCCCAACAGCCTGGGCTGCGGCAGAGGCTGCCGGGCTCACTCTTCAACGGCAGAATTCCCACAAGCAGCTTTGGTGAGCATCTGCAGTGCAGGAGCCCCAGCACAGGGGAGAGGCAAGTGCCAGCCAGAGCATTCTAGGGCTCACAGAGCTCCACGCCGAGAGATGGCACAGCTCCGGGAGACCTGTCCGAGCTACCCAGCCTCAGCATTGTGCTCGCCAAAGCCCAGGAGTGGAGGGAGCCTCTGCTCCAGAGCACATCCTTCACGTCAGGCGAACAGTGCTGGCCAGCACGCAGAGGCAGTTATGCTCATTATGGCTATCGATTGCCCCGTTTCACCTGCCACTCGTTGCCCCCTTCCCCCCTGCCGATGGAGCCTGCGACAAGGCAGAGATGAACCATCTGCTGGGGTTCATTGCTCTGCTCAGTCCCCTCTCCTCGCTGTCTCAGCCCTCGCTGTGCCATCCATCTCACCCTTCAGAGGGCCTCATTCAAGGCAGGGAGCACAGTAAAAAATTGAACTATACTTTACAAATAGATCAAGGCAGCATCTCTTTAAAGGAAAGCTCATTGCACATCCCCATCTGGTTTGGAGGAATAGCTCTGCAGGCACAGAGCGTCCCCAGGCACGGGTTCTCCGTACCAGCACAGTGCTGCATGCCATTCCCTGGCACCCACTCCCCAGGAGCCCTCTCCCCAGCCACAGTCAGCCACCCCCCTCATCTGACCTCACAGATGCACAGAGGCTCATGGTCTTCACGGTCATCCCAGGACCAGGCGCTGCAATGCCTCCCTGCTCCCAGGCAGCCAGCACATCCCAGCAGCAGTGCCCACCTGGGGTGAGGGGGGCTGTGCCACTAGCAGCCCATCCCAGAGTGGCATGGCACGTCTCCTCAGCAGCATCCCAACTTAGAGAAGTCATCACAGCTCCCTGCAGAGCCAGCTGAGCCTGCAGTCCTACCTCTGGGAAAACCTCTTCCCAAGCCAAGCCCATGCACCTGGGCCTGGCTTTATTGCCGAGCAGGGTCAGCTGCTCCCGTGGACCCTTAAAGGGGTCTTGTTCCCAAGAGCAGGACATCCCCCTGGAGCAGGACATCCCCAGAACTGGCGCAGGGCTGTGCAGAGGCTGGGGGCGCTGGGGGTGCAGGATCAGCCCCAGCACTTGGGGAGGGCTCGCATGAGACGTCTGCAGCAGGAGCAGCTCCGGACAGGATTAGCCGATCCCAGCACACTGTCAATCTGCCTAAGCCCATCACACAGGCAGAGCACGGGGGCTGAACACCACCATTAATAGCATCCGTATAAGCTTCTCAGGGTTTCTGGTACAATCAGATCACTAAAACCTTCAGGACAGTAACTACTGAACTTGAGCAATCAAGTCTCCATCCTCCGGCAGCCTGGGAACGTGTGCTTGCAGCGAGGCAGTGATAGCATCGGCATTAATAACGGGAACCCAGCGATACAGCTACTCGTGGTTTAGCTCTTTCAGGAGCACAGCAGCAAAATGAGTGCTTTATGATTATTTCAGCATCCTTTTATCAAGCATTTGCAGTTCTCTAATTCCTCTAAGCCTCTCTGCCTGAGGTACTGGCAGCAATCTGATTTGCCCGGCTCTCTCCAGCCACGGCACCTCTGGAGCAGCACACAAGTGTCTGTCGTTGCTGGCCGTGGCTGCGGGACGTGGTCCCATCTCCCTGGCTGGGGCTGCGGGGTGTCCCGGGGATCCTCTCTCATGGGGATGGAGCTTTGGAGCTGGGGAGGGCATGGTGGGTGGGTCCCTGCGCCATGGGGGCCTAGGGCTGAGCTTCTCAGCGCGGCCCCAGGAAGGGGCATGTGGACTCAACATGCTCCGGGGGCTGCCCAGACACACTCTGCTCTGCCAGCACCATGGCTGCGGTGGGAGCCACTGATTTTCCTACATGCTGGGACCGATGTTGCAGAGATCACAGTCACAGGGGTTGTTTCTCAGAAGGCAGCTGCTGCCCCAGGCACCGTTCCCAGGAGCTGAGCCAACGGGCAGTGGCTCCTGCCCTGCACTGGGCACATCTCTTTAGGTGGCAGGTACCCCGCAGCTGAGGTCCCACCCGCACACCGATGCAGCACTGTGCTGGTGCCAGCCCTGCCAACCCAGTGCTGGCTGCGGGGGGGTCCCCAGCCAGCCCATCCTGGGGGTCCGCGGTTCCATCTGGGAATTCGAGCACGGGCTGGGACCGTTGGTGCTGCAGCCACCGGGCAGACAAATTCTGCCTGAATGCCCTGTGTCCCTACCCTGCGGAAAACACAGGGATGCTTCTTTGAGAGGGAACGCTAGGAAGCCTATTTAACTTTTATGGAGAATGAGAGCTGATAGCGTATGAAATTGTGGCAAAGGGGAGAGCTCAAGCTCATGTTTAATTAGTTTTCTTGCATTCGTCTGGCCTTGCAATCTCATTCACTCTTTTGCTTAATACATTACGGTTCGCTCAGTTAATGCACCGGGGCCGTCACAGCAAATTCAAGGCCACAACCCAAAATCTGTGTGCACACAGACCACAGGCAATAAGCAGATTTATTTCTGAGTACTAGGAAAACAAAACTCTTAAAAAGAGCAAGCTAAAACTGTCCTAAATGGGCAAAAAAAAAAAAAAAAGGCTGTTTGCACCTGAAAAAATATTGCCAGAGCAATTAGTTGGTCATTGTGTGGGCAGAACGATTGCAAGGGTAACAGAGCACAGACCACAGTGGTGTTGGTCTTTGAGTTCAATAATTTTTCTCATTGATAGCAAGTTTCAAAGAGGCATTTGGACTCGTTTTTATATATTTAAGGATGCATTTGGTGCCAAGGGCCTTCTGTGAGCAGCTGACAGTGCTGCTCGGGTGGGTGAC